>NC_036625.1:2787269-3007072 GCF_900079805.1 Fusarium fujikuroi IMI 58289
TAGTCCTAAGTATGATGGGCAGTATACCCACTTCAAAGTTTCTGTATGCTCGCAGGCAGTACAGTATGTTATCTCGCGGATACACATGTTATTGCTTGCGTAGGTAATGCTTTTGAACACAATATCTTCGTTAGTGGACAGGAATTCTCTGGTCTGAAAGTTTGTTGTTGAGGGTTGAGTTGACACTGAGTGCTGGACTTTATAGTCACCCTTCTGTGAGATATCATGCGATTAGGATCATGACAGGCACATTGGCTTGACTTCAGTCAAATGTTCTCGTGGCAAATGAATTGAAATGCGGTGATTCATTATATTAGGCCAGAACTAGAGTATAGACTGAGTGAATAGATGTCATACAATATTACCCCAGCGAAGCCGACCTCCAGCCAACAGCTAAGGAAAGCTTTCAGCGTCGGAAGAAGAAGCTAGTAACAATGGCACAAAGATGAACCTGACCTTCTAAGATGAAGATCTCTATACTGCAAATCAGGTCTCACGGTATTCCGTAGCCAGGGTTTGACAGTGAGACGCATTGGCGCATACACAAAGCAAAGTCATCACATCTCCCTTGATGGACTAGCATTTTCGGGCATTATGTTCGCCATAACGAGAGAAGTCTTCTGGAAGCCAAGTGTTGCATATTGAGTTCCGTCATGGCCATAGTCACGATGTATTACAAATATCGTAGATATATCGCTATTCTCCAAGACTACCGTGGTGCCAGTTTCTTTATTCCAGCTCTCTGACTTTCATGAATCCCTTTCTAACAAGCGCTACGTGCCCAGTCCGTACATTACAATCAATTCTATTCGATAAATGCTATTGGAACTCCTGGTCGCTAGAAGAAAGGAGGTTCTGGAGTATATGATTTGCCTGAAGCCAGCCAGGCATTGTACTGGGCCATAATGGAGCAATGATCAAAAGGGGAACTTCTGTCCTGATCAACTTCGGAGCAATCGCTTAAGTCACAATGTGTCTTGTTATCCCTGCGAGCCTTTTCACACCGACGAATGTCAAGGCCGACGCCTGTCGACGTGTGGCACCGTCTGCAGCGGTAAGTGATGTTTGTAAGCCAGCACATGATGGGCCAGTAGTTTTTGAGAAAACTTGAAAGATGTTATCTTAGTATAGTAGTGTGGAATCACAATGGAGTGTAGTGTTGATGTTGATGTGGGAGGGAGAGATCTTCTTGAGGCTAGGATGGCGGGTTTATATACTTGGGAAAGGGCAGTGATTCGCAAGGATAATGTGTTGATTTCAGATACGTTGGCCCTACAGTGTATCAAATCGTATAATATAAAGGTCATGGCTTTGTTACAGTGCATCAGGCACAACGTCTCACCCTCACAGCCTCTGGGATCTACCGGATGGTATGAATCCCAACACAGCTGAACGATGCAAGTAAGCTGTCAATTCCTGATTCGGGTACATTTCCGGATATCTCAAATATGATAGATAGTAGCTTCCAGGAAGTCAGAACCTACAGAATCACAACGATAGACCGGTGATATATGATCCTTCGGATCTTTGCTAGGGCAACATGTTCAGAAACGGTAAGTTCTATGCGTGTACCTGCTGAGACCATCTACTATCTTACTATTCATGGAGCTTATAAATATGGATTCCATGAGATCAAGATCAGAAATAAATCGTTGAATTCGAGGTTGAGGTTGCAGTTGCAGACAACAGCCGTACATTTTGTTCGGCCCTTAAGCCTCCCGGCTTTCTACGCCGACCTCATGTAGTGAAAGGACCTCGTCACGCGGAGGACAACACATCGTGAATCCTTTAAACAAACAGTTTGGGAGAAGTTTCCATTAAGTTAGCTGTCACCAAGCTAACTTTACGTCAAGACCACAAGAGATATGTCTGATCTCTACCATAAGAGACAAAATCTACTCCCCGAGGCTGACAGCCCAAACTCCATTAGGGCCCATCCTAGACTTGTCACTAGGTAAAAGGCGGACGAGGATAGTAGGGTCTTCCCGCCCGCACAGCTGCCTGCCACCGATCGTACTCCCTCTCACATAAAGAACATTCAGGCCACCTCAAAAGTCGATTCACTGTCCCGTCTTCGCAATCTTCCAGACTACAACGCCATTTGCCCTCTGCAGTAGCTCTCGCGCATTTCTGGGTGCTGTACTCGCTACGTATCACCTGGCCACACCGTAAACACCGGAAATAAGTGGTGACACAGACACACATATCAGCGCGTTGATATGCTTAGCGATATTATATTTATTCGAAGTGATGCTGATCGAAATGGAAGTGTTGGCGACAGAGAGAAATGACTCCAGGCTCTGAGATTGACGAAGTAGATATACTTGGAGACCATCGGTGATTCACAGCGAGAAGTTTGCATTGTTGAGAGAAATTTGTGTTCCACTGAATACAGCAAGCATTGCATTTCTTTATATATGTAACTCGAGTTTCACAATCACCATGATGAAATCAAGATTGTATCAAAAGTGTAACATCACGGATTGGCTAATATAGAAGCGCGCCATATTGCATAATAGAATGATTGATTAACTAGGCAATATTAACCCATGTTACACGATATCTTTTACAGAACAATTTAATCCAGGTCAGTGAATCAAGGTCTTCATAATTACTCATGGATTAATCGGACATAATCTATGAGAAGGATGTGCTCATATTAGTGTATTTATGGTAAACTGAAGGCTATTATATCAAGGCAGGTTCTTCCTCCAGGCTATCTAGGATCTCATTTCCCATAGTCCTCATACCCAGGGAAAGGAGGATCAGGTGTTGGAACGTCGTCACCGTTATCTACACGCCACTTCCAGAAAGAGAAAGCCTGAAGACATGTTTCACACTCTTTAAACGGCTCCAAAATTTCCCAGGGGCTTGTCCACTTCGCATCTAGGCAAACATGAATGTCTTTGTCCCTGGCTTTGGGACATTGCCTGACTTCGATATTGGATTTGAGTTGATATTTGCAGCGTTCGCAGAGGTGGAGCGAGTCTGTGACCTGGCACATATCGGGGCTTGATTTTTGAGATTGGAGGGATTCTTCAGTTTGATGGGAATCAAGATCAGATAGTTGTATCGTCCTAGGTGATTTAAGCGAAGGGGGATTTTTCTTTGTTCCAAGTGAGAAGGGATCTTCCAAAGAATGATGATAGAATTTATCTATACTCAGAAGGCCAGTGATTAGCGAGTGTTATCATCAGTTAGTTATGCGCTGTTCTGGGGCGAGCAATGTGCTAGGAGAATGATATGTGATGCCATTGAGGTGACTCTACTGGGGAGTGGTGAAGGCGGGCAATCCACAATTCATTTCTTAGCTAGGCTGCCGTGAATTATTCATCACCAAGAGTGCTTCATCACTGTATCACCTCAAAGATAAGGGCACTTAATTATTTGCCGTGGTCCTATAAAATATGCCTGTGGTATCAAGAGCATAACAGCTCAGCTAACATCACTAGCTCTAGTTATGTTCATTCATTCACCGGATGAAAGAATTAATCAAAAAGAAAAATGACTGAGACAGTCCAATCGAGAGCTTCTTGGATATAAAGGATCTATACCTTCTTATGAACGTCAAGTCAGTAGCGTCGGAATGGGGGATCAGAGTCAGGAACGGGCCATCCCCATCTCAGATCTTCCTGCCATTGATTGAACTCTCTTGTACATGCCGAGCAGCTGGTCCAAGGCTTTGTTCTCCAGACGGGTGCACTCGAGGTAGTATTGCGGCAACTATTGACGCCTTGCTGCAGGGCCGTCATACATCTTGTGATGTTAACGTCGGAACCGAAGACTTTATCGCATTGTTCACACTTGTCGAATATGGTTGTCCAGTAGCATATTATCAAGGTCTTTCTTTGAGGTGGGTTTGAAGTCTGGAATATGCCAAGTTTAAAGTTTTAGAAAGTAATAATGGTATTCTGGGGTCGCTGATGATTAAAGGGAAGCACTGTAGAGGGCTAGATTTGATGCCGAAAACATAAAGAGCTTTTACATGTATCTCATTATCTTTATGTAATCACGGTAGGCTAACGTCTTCGCATCACGAAACTAGATTTTACAAGACGCCTCTACAATACCTGTGACATATAGGAGTATCAGAAAGGATTGTGACCCATTTTTACAGAGCAAATAACAAGCAGTGAATTGTGTACGATTTGGATTCTACCTCTTCAACTATAGGAATGGTGGATTAGGCTGATAATAGTGTCCCTGGCGCTGAGCAGCTAGATACGCATTGTACTCCGCCATACAGGATCTGCACTGGTGCCAAGGGGTTACTGAATTCGCGTTCCGGCGCTCGCAATTGCTCTTTGGGCAATCCCTTCCATGTGATATAGCCCGCGCACAACATTGGCGACGTTCCTCTTCCAGTGTGATTCTCCCACACCGGGAACACGTATAAGTATATTTAATAATAACACACATTCTTAAAAGATCTCTTCACGCTATTATCTTGTTATAGTGCGCTTTTGTAAACTTTGGCTAAATTGTGTTGATGGAGTTAATTTAAAGAATAGGAAACAACTATCTTTCTTAGCTAGCCAAACTTTATACACGAAGATAGACAGTGACTAACTCTCGTATCTCGAGCAGTTGTCTGATTCAGATTCAAATATTGATCATCTCAAACGGCGGATTAGGTTCGTAATAGAACCCGGCTTGCTGGGCCGTATACCATGCTTGGTATTCTCTAGAGCACGCGTCACACTCCATCCAAAAGACCGGCCGTGAGACATTACTTGAGGTGCAATTGCTTGGGGGGCAAAGGGGCTGATTGGGGTCAGGGTTTTGTGCACATTTTGCATAATCCTGCCTCGATCTGGTGACACAACGACAACGGCAGCAACGGAAAGTGACGTTGACGATATGACACATTGCGTTATCTAGCTTTTGGTACTTTTTGTTAAATTCGGTGTTTGATTTGAGATGTTTAGTGTTGTATATTGAGGAAATTGATGTGAGAGGAAAGGTTCTTCTGGGTGCCAGTACTATAGCTTTATATACTTATAGAAATATGGTGAATAACAAATAGCTACTAGTGAATGTACGTGGAAAGTACTGTCTCTAAATCCTATGATGAGTGAATGAGTTAGTGCTCGTATGTAGGCATATATCACTCGACGGATGCTGTTTGACAGATTCTCAGTGCAGCATAAGCCACTGCATCAGTGAAATCCCTTGCGCTACAGTAATCATATGCGCCTTTTTCTAACAAATGGTTTGAGGTTACTGCTATGGTCTAGACCAGTATCAACACTGCACAAGATCACTACCAAACCTGGTACCATACACACCCGCCATTTTCTTGCTCCGCTGCGTAGTACGCTGCAACACAAGTTCCACAATACCACCAATTCAGCACCCTGTCTTCTGAACTATGAGTGGAATAACGACTGGCACATCTGTGGCGCCGCGATCTTGCTCTGGCGGGTCTGCATCGCCTGATATCTCGCTCGGTATCTAATACGCCTCTGCATTTAGCGCAGATGTATGTTATGGCTATTATGTGGCACACTGCTTATGTTATTTCTTTCTTCTGGTTAGAAATAATTAGAATCAAAGAAGTTCTCTTGTAAAGATGTGATAAGATTCCGGTTTATATACCTATGAAGCTTCAGTGATTGATCTCCTAGTGGAACGAACTTGGTATCTACGATGGCCGACGACTAATTTTGATTGGTAGCGACATTGAATCACAGGTGTATAAGTGATTCACTGTGCAACTGGCTGTGACAAAGAATCTCCGTTACTTGGGATACTCCGTACACTGTCAACCAGAAGACCGCCACGTTGTTTGTCTGACCGATAGCAGTGGGCGAGCAGGCAATATTGCCAATCCCCGCCTTTCCCTCTATTTACATTATATACTCTACCGTACTTCATTGATTCTTCGTTGGCTCCCTTTCGGCTTTTCCTTTCCATTGTCCCAAGTACATAAGCCTCATGTAAGTCTAGCGCTCATTTACAACACGTACACTCCAGTAACTTCGACATCCTTCACTGAGAGCGGTCGAAGGCTACGACACCAACCTCCTTTTCCAATCACAAAATGACATATCAAATCCTGTTTCCGCAAAATGAGGACGCGTAGCCATCATCTGAGATAAGGCTCTCGGAATCCCGAACAAGCGTCTGACGAATGACTGACCTTTGGCGCTCGACCAACAAACCAATCACGGGCGTTAAAAATTGGCGCTCGGCCTGCACAAGTGGCTTTATATCTAAGTTTAAGCATAATCTTGACGATCCGGGATCCCGATACCGCCGTCTCATGCTTTGATATAAGGTTGAATGGCACAGCCCTCCAGGGAGACGCGATTTTCTTGCCTGCATTGCCACATTGTTGTAGTCAACGGGATTTCCGTTACCGATTTTTTATCAACTACCGAAGATAAAAGAGTCGTGTTATTCCAGTCTGAGAACTAAATCTTCATAATAAGCCAGCACTAGGTATATCCTATACCACAAGTTTCGAACCTCGACTTCCAATAATTCGTTAGCTTCACCTTGCATCACCTGTTTCGAGCACCCGACGAACAAAATGAGCACAGAGCAAAGAAAACGATGTGAGAAAATCTCTCCCGACTGTCCCCTCGAGGACACCATCTACGGCTATGTCCCCAACATGGGCGGCAACGCATTTTTCGGCGTCGTCTTTGGTATCTGTACCCTCGTCCAAGTCTACTTCCTCATCCGCTACTGGCGTCTCTGGAAAGGCTTCACCATCCTCGTCCTCATTGGCAGTCTGCTTGAATGCTGCGGTTACGCCGGCCGAATTCTCATGTCCAAGAACCCATGGGACGGTGCAGCTACATCAATCCAGTTTGTCCTTCTCATGGTCGGCCCATCGTTCCTCGCTGCAGCACTCTACATGACGCTTCGAGCCTTGGTGCAGTACTTTGGAGAGCAGTATACCAAACTTCCAGCGAGGCTTTGGACATGGCCGTTCGTTACTGCTGATATGCTGGGGTTCTTCTCCCAGTGTGTTGGTGGTGTTATGGCGTCGATGACGGAGAAGTATCCGTCTCTTGGAACTGTTGGTAGGGTAATCATGGTGTTTGGCGTGACATTTCAGGCTGTCGTCATGGCCATTGCTGGCATTCTTGCTGCTGACTTTGCTTTCCGTATGCGTCGAGAACGTGGAAGTGTCTTTCGACATCTGGACAAAGACCTCAACATATTTCTCATCTCTCTGACGGTTGTATTCTTTCTCGTTCTCACTCGTTGTATCTACCGGTAAGTAGCGTCATCCCATACGCATATCGGCAAACCCTTGCTTAACATCTTTAGCATTCCCGAGTTGGCTGGCGGCGTCGGTGGACACATGATGCGACAAGAGGTCGAGTTCATGATTCTTGATGGCTGGTAAGTTCACCTCGCCTCTTTGAGCCAATTTATCTCTTCTCTGACATTCGGACCTTGTTAGCATGATCGCCATTTCCGTCATTCTGCTCTCCGTCATCCATCCCGGTATCTACGCCACTGCTATCCATGGCCGTGCCGACCATCGATCCAAGTCAGTCAGACTGATGGATCTTGAATCAAGCGCATCTCGAGATGGTCCTGGTAGAATACCTGCAGGTAGATCACAGAGAGGACATTCCAGTAGATCACACAGATCGCCTTCAAACAGATCACGTAGATCACCGTCAGGCCGATACGAACCTCGACGAAAGCATCGACGTGAGCCTTCAGACTACTGAGCTTGTGGATATGTCGCGGCGAACTCACGCCATGGTGATAAGAGGATATCGCAACAAAGAGTGAGGTATATACAAGACTGTTAGTAGTGGTTGCAATTTGTTGTCCTGGAAGCTTCTCGATGTCTACTGTTCTATTTGCGAATGGCCTTGTCTCTTTGTATTGTAATTTATGATTGCCCTAGAGATAGAAGTGTATATCATGATGTCGTTAGACTGCCACTGCTCTACTTACGCATCGTGTTACCCTTTGCAACCCTAACACTCGCGGCCCAGAGCTTGCTAGGCAAAGGTTCTACCCCTACCAACCACTAACCCAAGACGCTTGTCCAACTGGGGTTGGCTGTCCCTGTTCCATCAAAGTATACGAGGTAGTAGAAGACTGTAGTGATAAGGTTGAAAACTGTTAGCGTAATGCTCGTACTGGCTGTCGTGTTCAATGCAAGGCCCCGCACAACCAATCGATCCGGAAAGACGCCTATCCTTCCCAGCCATGCTCCAGGGTGACCCGCAAACAGGTGGTCTTCCTGTTCTTCGGCGGCATCTTCACCCGAGGTGGATTGCGCTTCCGATGTCTCGTTCTGTTCATCTTCCGAGCTACCACGAGACAGCAAAAGTGCCAGAAGAGTTCCGATGGATTCTAGTAGCTTGGTGATAGCTATGCTGACAATGGCGGTACAGATAATTAAGCCCGAACTATAATTGAATATGTCCACCCACCCCGGTGGCGGCTGGATTGTTGCTCGCGATGGATTCCTCGTAGAAGGCTGTCTTGCAAGCCCAAGGACCACCATGACCAAGTAGAAACCTCGCATCGGTACTATATACAATGATCTCGAGAGGTCTAGACGTCGTCGCGCGACTAGATACGCAATCCATATGACGACCTGCAATACCATGGAGAAGCTCACGACCATCGCGGCCCAGTCGCAAACATTCTCTAGGCCAGTGGAAAGCTTGAAAGAGGCTTGCCGGCTGATATTAAACCATATCCAAAACTCAAATGGCGCTTGGAGAAATGACGACAAGAGGACATCAGTTGAAGTTGAATCATCCTCGTCGTGGAGGTTCCCTTCTGGTTCCCATCCACAAATGGACACCAGGAGTTTGGTAACATTGGCAAAGAAGAAGATAAAAGCACATATCTGCGTCGCAGGCACGCCCTGGAGACTAAAGACTTTAATAGTCTGCGGTAGGACGGTAAATATGGTCAAGGCCAATCTGATGACCAGGCCAGTCGCTTTTGGTGAGTTGCGACGAATCTGTTGAGTGGAATTCTCTGACGACAAAAATCTCGAAATACCTCGGGCCAGCACAAACAAGTCAAAGATTGAATCGATGAGACAGACGGCTGGGATAGAGCGAACAATATCGACGTTGCCTCCGAAGAGGTCATTGTCTCTTCTTCGATTGCCTGATGGTTGAGCTGCTGCTGCTGATGCTAGAGAGGCGAGGATCCAGAAAGCTGTTGGGCCGGTGACCTCTGCTGGCGATTGCGAGTCGCTGGACATGTTTGTATGCCTTCGTAAAAGAGACGTGTTTAGAAACCGGTTTCTGTGTAAGATGACGCTCCAAAGACATTGATAACGATAAGCGAGGATGATTGGGGCGGTGTTTAGTTGTCAGCCTTAAATCTGCATATTTATGGCGGAGTCACTGCGTTAGTGTTTTACGCACACAGAGGAGAAGGCTACAGGCCAATCCCATATATCAGGCTAATTTTGGTGCACCCATCACCGATAAGAAGTATAGACTGCGATAAGGTCAGTACTGCTTTAGCAGATCGAGCAAGCCCCGCCTCGATTCCAGACTTGGGTACCCTAAAGCACTCGATCTACCAGTAATGATTGGAACAAGCCAAAGCTACTGACATAAAACAGGTTACATATTGTTAATATACAGTGAATCTATGACAAAATATAACAAACAGAAATTGTAGTGTTTGTTCCAAATACAAGTGGCACCCAGGGAATAAATTTCATTCACCTTGGAATTGACTTTGGCGATTAAGTTAAGCTCATCGCTACTACGTCCCCAGCCATCAAGGGCAAAGGCTTTACTGACAAACCGACACTTAGCGAACTTAGGACATACCTCAAATGAGCAACTGTACAAATGACTTCAATGTAACCTGCCAGTTGCGATCATCCACCGGTACTAATGAGAAACGCGCAGACTCGTGCCTTTTAATCTTAAGCTCATGAGGAGGTCATCTGTCTCGCCAGTAACTGGACCGTCTCTACGCGCTGAAACAAACGCTCTAGCAAATCAAGTGACCATTCAGATTATCCTGAATGGAATTGGAAGGTCATGACTGGAGTTCTAGTCCGGTTTGGGTGCATCATCCCCGGACCTCGGGCCAATCACTCTAACCAGCACGGGCTAGTTTCCCTTCTCGGGAAATATCCCTCCCAGCAGGGTTGTAGGGCATGAAATTTGCGAGCGACTGATGTAACGCTCTGATAGGTCACGCTTCTTGATCATAGGGAGAGGATGCGAAAATTCTTGTCATTGAGGGTTGAGTGGTGACTATACTTTGGATCACGTCTGGGAGATGGAGAATCATTGTGTTGAGATACTTGAGCACGAGAAATGGTGTTCCAGAGGAAACACTTCTCTTTCTGAGTTGTTCCTTGGCTTGAAGTTTTCACTTTTTATAAGTGACACGATCACTAGATCGACGCGCTAGTAGCATGACATGCGGGAGGCTGTCAATGCAGGTCCGTCGGCATTGAGCCATGAGATCTCGGGCCCTTGCATCTGTTAGCATGATGGATATGACCCATGGCACTGGAATAATAAGATGGGGAGTATAGCCAACTACGTGCCAAGTGCCATGCTTCCCCCTATCCTATAAGAGTACATGGTTTCAGCCACCATTCTTATTCTAAGCAATCTACCGAGTAGTTTCAGTCAAATATCACTTACTATTACTTCTTACTACCTTCAAGATGTTTTTCAAGCAACCCCTTACAGCACTCTTATCCCTTTCCGCCACGGCTCTGGCTTGGGATGCCCCAGGCTACAGCGGTTTTACACGTGTCTGGCAGGATCCCTTTTCTGGTGCAGCCGGCACTCTACCTGACACTAGCCGATGGAACATTATAACGGGATACCTCAACGTCAATGCGGAACTCGAAGTCTACACATCATCTAGTCGCAACGTCCAACGAAGCGGCGGGGATACCCTCCAGCTTGTCCCATGGCGTGACGCTTCCGCTCTCAAGGGCTGGACTTCGGGCCGTGTCGAGAGCAAATATGTCTTCACCCCCCAGGCAGGCAAGATCACAAGAGCAGAGGCCAACCTGCGATTTGGCTCGTGCTCTACCAACAATAAACAAGGAATCTGGCCTGCTTTCTGGATGCTTGGAAACATTCTCCGTAACGGCGGTAGCTGGCCATCTTGTGGTGAGCTTGATGTCATGGAGACAGTTAACGGCCAGCTGACCGGATACGGAACTGCGCACTGCGATGTTTACCCTGGCGGCATCTGTAATGAAGGCACTGGCATTGGTGGCACGATTGGTCTCCCGAACCAAGACTGGCACACCTGGAGAATTGAGTTCAACCGCGCCAAGAGCAGCTGGCGAGATGAGACTATCACCTGGTTCCTTGACGGACAGCAGTTCCATCAGATCTCGGGTGCAAGGATTAACAACGAGGGAGTCTGGAACACCCTGTGCCATAGTCCCATGTATTTCATTCTCAACGTCGCTGTCGGTGGCACTTGGGTAAGTCATCAACGATTCCAAAATATCTCTCAAGCATAAACTGACAGTACAATAGCCTGGGTACCCCAACGGTAACACCTGCGACGGCTATGGTAGCATGATGGAAGTCGGCTATGTCGCCCATTACTCTAACTAAGCCTGACTTGATAACTATCTCCGTCACGCTTGCTTACTTCATCAATCACGGTCGTTTCTAGGTTTATATCCCTTGATGGATCGAGATGTCCCTTACATATTGCTTTTTGTTTTGTGTTTTCCGAGCTCTCTCACATGATTGTATACGTACACATTCGTTTCTTGCTGTATTATTATTAGACCTAGCATAGAATATATATCGCATACCCGTACTCCGTAAAAACTGAAATCCTCTTCACGGCTGCACTTTTTTCCTTGGCTTGCGTATGCGAAATCTAGGTAAAGCTGAGTTTTAATAGTCTAACCTTATGATATGGCGCAAGGTTTGGTATGGGGAAGAAAGCTCACTAGCGCTGGCGTGGATTCTTTCTGACAAGAAGATCTTGCCTAGGAAGGAAGGATCAAATCTCAGTGGGTAAGCCAATTATCTAGGGAGCGACAGAATTCAGTCCCCGCTCCAGTCTTCTTAGCACTGATGGGTAAACTTTGTCAAGAGATCGGGTGGACGACGTGAGATTCGATGCTAGGGCGCATGACTTTGCGAAATAGCTTAGCAATGTATGTATACTGATTTTTCCTAATTTGGAAGGATCATATTACCAGACCTAGCTCCGGGATATTTCTCAGCATCTTCCAGTAGATAGATAAATGAACTATAAAGGCGCGGACGACGTCAAAGACATAATGATTTCATACCATCGAACTACGAAACATTCTACTACATCTTGCTTAATCCGCAGTTACATCATCAAGCCATTCATATTCACTTAAGCCGAGCTACCATGTCCTCCTCGAAGTCTTCAAAGATCAATATCGTCCTAGGAGTCGCAAATGTAGGCTACCCCCCATCATTCATTATGCTGAAATGTCTCACATCTAACCACTCACCAATAGGTTGGCGACGGTAACGCTGACCCCGTGGTCCGCTTCCACGAGCCAAGCGACGTCATCGCTTTTCTCGATGCCTTCACCAAACGAGGGTATAACCAGCTTGACACAGCACGCATCTATTCACCTCATGCGCCAGGAACAAGCGAGCCAAAGATTGGAGACGTCCCTGAGAAGAAATTCATCATTGACACAAAGGTCAACTCTTTCCACGACGGGGCTCACTCCAAGGAGAACATTCTCAAAGACATTAACGATTCCTTGAGTGCCCTTAGAATCCCGCAGGTCAATATCGAGTATTTGCATCAGCCTGACCGGGCGACTGATCTCAAGGAAGCTTGCGAAGCCATGGACCAGGCTCACAAAGAAGGAAAGATCAAGTACTGGGGTATCAGCAAACATACCGCTCAAGAGGTCGAGACTATCGTCAAGATTTGTGACGAAAATGACTTCATCAAGCCCAGCGTATATCAAGGAGAGTATAATCCGATTGTTAGATCTGCCGAAAAGGAACTCTTTCCAATTTTGCGACAACATGGTATCGCGTTCTATGCCTATAGTCCAGCTGGAGCTGGATTCTTTGCTGGCAACCATAAGAACGTCAGACCTGGCGGCCGCTTTGATCAATCTGTATGTGTTTAAATATCGATTCATTCGTCTACTAACGTTTCTATAAGATTTTTCTTGGAAGCCTGTACGCTGAACGCTATCTCAAGCCCTCCATCTCGGAAGCCACGGAGAAGGCGTTGGCTGCAGCTTCTAGCCACGGAATTAGCGGCCACGCTGCGGCTCTTAGATGGACAGCGCATCATGGAGCTCTGAGGAAAGAATATGGCGATTCTATCATCCTTGGTGCATCGAGCGTGCAACAGCTGAACTCTAATATTGATGCGATTGAGGCTGGGCCGTTGCCTGATGATGTAGCAGACGCTCTTGGAGCAGTCTATGCCGAGATTGGGGATGTTCTACCGTATCATGTGTAAGCCAACTGCCATTTGAGCTTTACGCCCTCGTGATGGAGGTTTTATGATTAGTTATCCAATTGTTCACTAGTCCATATCAAGTAGGATCAATTTTCAACTCCATCATTCGTGCTGACAAATGCCGAATTCGGGCCGCCTGGCAAGGCCCCTTGAATACAAAGGCTTGTTCATCCTTGAAATTGGTAGTGTATTGGTTGCATCCATACGCGCCTGAGAAGACCACTTGAATTCGTGACGATGAAATTCATCCAGGTGGTGCACAATGCAGAACCCGAGGCTCTCCGAGAGTCAAAACGTGAAGCTCGCTCGTACTCTGCCCAGGTGGCACACGCCAGAGCAAAGAAGCTTCGCGGAACTGGAAAGACGACAGAGATTGTTGAGAAAACAAGTCTCAAGACAAAAAGGAAGCATATTTTGAAAGCTTTGAGTCCAAAAGACCAGTCACTATACCAGACCTTGCTTCCCTACAACCAAATGGATCTACCTACAGCGGGGCTTCACATCGATCAGCCGACACTATCACCATACATCAGCTTCCTTTCAACTCTCACAGTAGATGAATGTTTCATGTTCGATCATTGTAAGGCATAATTTCAGTAGTCTGGGTTCTCCGAGTGGAGTCTTCCCGTGTTTCGCCACTAGCAAGCTAATTGCTGACACAGATATAAAGATTGTGATGCCGTATCTGAGCGCTCACTGCCCAATAGCGAGATCTATAGGCCGGTACCACGAGTATCTGAGGAATAATTGGATCATAATATCCTCGCACGATACAGAATTTATCAGAGGGTTTCTCTTGGCCGCTTCTCGTCATTTATCCACGGTCGAGTCCAATATCGAATTTGAAGAAATAGCTATTCGGTATAAACTGGAGCACCTGGCAAAACTCCGAAAGGACGTTGCGAAGCAGCCAATGGCAATAAGCCCTCGATCGGTTTCGAGTGCTTTGGTTCTATCATTTGACGAAGTAAGCGTTCCCATTCAAATCTGCGTTCGGTATAGTGTATGGAAACAAAATATTCACAGCCATGTGTAGATGCTTCTCGGTAACATTCCAATGGCATTACGACATATCCATGGGGCAGCGAGTATAGTCCAGGCAGCTGGTGGACCCCAGTCACTGGGCCTGAGCCAGTTTATATCATATACGTTGTTCACTTGTGTCCAGGAAGACCGCATCGGAGATTGGGCTTGGGTGTTGAAATACGATAAAGATTTCATGAAGCCTACGAAAGGTTGAAATTAAGGAGACTGGCCAAAATGAGAAACTGTTTACACGTTCTCGAAGAGTCCCAAAGAGGAGTATCCAAGGTATTCCTATCAGGAATCTAATTGGTTCTCAAAAGGAGCTGCAGACTGCATAGCCCATGGACCTCAAGAAGACCAGGCTGCAAAAGCGGGGTAGACATCAGCATCATTCAGACAGACATTTCAAAAGCTATAATCCTCAATCTACTCATTTTTTGAAGCTAAAGGACATTCGAAATGTCCCGTTGGCATAAAGAAACCTGTTCTAAGCCAAGAGTTGTTATTGCTGGCAACACTCCACGCTGTGAGGCATGCGATAGTGTACCCGACATACAGAAGTACATTGCTCAGCAAAAAGCCATTCCTGCCTTTACCCAACCTCCACCTGACCCTCCTTTGGGGCAGTTAAACCTTCGTTGGCCGAGTTCGGTTAAATATGAGCAGCAAACTACGAGCATCGTAC
This sequence comes from Fusarium fujikuroi IMI 58289, assembly GCF_900079805.1. NCBI lineage: Eukaryota > Fungi > Ascomycota > Sordariomycetes > Hypocreales > Nectriaceae > Fusarium > Fusarium fujikuroi. The sequence continues at coordinate 2,802,412 of NC_036625.1, forward strand.
AGCTTGGTGGGGGTCCATTATCAAACAAGCCAAAGATAGATGCCTTCGAACCAGGAGATAACAAGAAGGTCGTCCAGTCTCCCATCTATTCCTCCAGATTGGATAAAGACGAGTTTAGACTACTCTTTCTAAGTCCCTCTACTGATCACAACACCCCTATACACGCCGAACTAGTGGTACATCAGGATGGCCGATCTCCACAGTACGAGTCAACATCCTACACGTGGGCTGGTGAGAATGGCGATAGCTCCAAGTGCAGACCATTGTACATTGGACGCTATTGGGATATTGTTCTACAGACCCGGAACTGCTGGTCAATGCTGCAATCATTACGGTTCCCAATAGGAACGCGTGCTGTTTGGGTTGACGCTATCTGCATTAATCAGAATGACATTGAGGAAAGGGATTCACAAGTCATGAAAATGTCACAAAGGTACAAGAGCTGCCATCGGGTCGTGGTTTACCTCGGCCCAGACATGGCAACATCCATCCAAGGAAGTTATCCAGCTCAGAAGGAATTGACCCTGAGCAATTCTAAACAATCTACTGCAATGTCGCCGGACTCTTTCCGCAAGCTCCTTTGCAAGCGGTACTTTAGCCGCATTTGGGTTGTTCAAGAGCTCGTTTTGGCCAGAAGAGTGGCGTTTCAGATCGGAGATTCAGAATATTGGATGGATTCCAATACGATGAGATCCCTGGAGGCCCATATCAGCTGTGATTGGAACTCAACTACCGCCCCATGGCTGCAGAATGTTGGCCTAGAGAGATTGCAAGAGACAAATATCCTTCATATCCTTCGAGCAACACACATGTGCCAGTGCGCTGATCCCCGCGATAGGGTCTTTGGTATCCTTTCCCTGCTCAGCAATAACTCTTTCGACTCGGTACTGCGTGCAGACTATTCCCTATCATTCAGGGAGATGGTGATTGGGCTATTTTCGCATACACTTCTCGAGTTGAGGGACTTGGGTGTTTTGCGTTTTGCCGCTGGTTTACACAACTATTCTAAATTCCCCTCGTGGATGCCGAATCTTGAACTTTTCGCTTCTGATAATTCTACCCAAGATGGACTGGATGAATTAGCAACCCTTATCAAGAGCCGAGAGATGAAGCCTGAAAATGAACTGCGATTGGCATACTGCCATAGTATCGTTGGTGACGGTGAAGTGGATCACAGAGGTACGCCGTGGTATCTTGGCACCACTGTTGACTCATCGACTGGTGCATTATCTATCAACCTCATACATTTGTTGGAGTTTAAAAACTCTCCTCGAAAGATGGAAGATGGTGAAATTATGAAGGGTTGGCATCTATTCACCATTCCAGGTCGCCACACGAATTTGGTGTTGTCGTCAAATCTACCGCTCGATGAGTTGATTGTCCCCACCCGAGATCATCTTTTCTGCTTGAATGACGACAGCGGTTCCCCTGTTTTTCTACTAATGTCCCTTGAGATTGACAAGAACATTTATAAAATTATGGGGATCTGCCGGCATGTGGCGTTCCAAGACCAAAAGTTGGATATTCGCGAAAGTATACAACAATGGAACGCGTACGAGACCCATTGCGAGTCTGGGGACATTGGGAATCTGTATGTCTCACAAGAAAAGTCGGAGGATCAGGATTTGCATCTGAGGAGCCTGGAATATACTCTCTATACTCAACTTGAAGCTATCAACACCGACCATATATCAGCAGTTATATGGACTGAAAATCCGTCAGGAATCAACTCACCCGAAGCAAGACTGGGGTTTGGTCACGGCTCGGATTGCACACTCAAGCCCATTCTGATGAGTTTGATAAATGAGCACAACAAAGTTGAACCTGGGTTCTTCGCTTGCTTGAGCCTTTGCATTCCTGCATCGTTAAGGCCCCAGATTGAAGTTGACGAATACATTATGGTAACTGCCACAAGGGCTCTTGCTACAACAATCGATCGGAGATGGTGGAACGATCCTGCTAATGAATGGCGATTTGTCGGGCAGGCTTGTTTTGAATCAAACGCAGACAAGGATTGCAGTTGCCGGAAATCGTTTGAGAATTCATCTATTATCCGGAATAGAGAGCTCGCAGACCTGCTATCCAAGAATATATCTCAAGAAGAGGACGACAAAGAAAGTAGGAGGGTTTCAGGTCACTGTATGCTCTGGCAGGACCATGAGGCTTACCACCAATTCCTATATTTCTTGTGGCAGGATGCAAAGAGTGAAAGGATACAGACAACAAATCTATTGTGGCCAGAAGGCTTGGCGGTGCAGATACGAATTCCCAGGGAGTCTATAGAATGTTGGGTAAAGCAGACGATGGTATGGAAGACACTACACAGGTTGAATCACGTATCTCCTATCTCAAGTGAAGATGATCTGGATGCAGTCTTGGGCAGTCCTAACCCAAATCCCCATTTCCGTTCAATTGCCGTTCCTGGTTGGCCCACTGAGTTAGTGGACGATTTCAATATTGACGGTAGCATACAACGAGTTTCTATTCAGTAGCCAAGCCCAGTTCACATCTCTACTTGAGAAATATATATAGTTGGGAGCTTTGGGCACCAATCAAGTCCCGTTGGAACGGCTTTGCTGTTATAGCTGGTTGTCGTATACACATGTCAGAAACGAGAACATGGGCGTGTTGCATTAAGAGGCGTCGGTCAAGGACAGGGACAGATCATTGGGATTCGTAGTTTTATCTCTCTCATAGTACTCCTAACAATATTCTGGTACTTATGGTCCCTTTTGTGGGATAATTATTGCTGAGGGTTAACATAAGCAACAACACGAAGGTCGCCCTCGCTCTGCATTGAGCAGCCAACGTACGTGTGAACGCCTAAACCATTCAATAGCCTCTCCTCTCCGCTAGGGGCCATTAGCCAGGGCTCTGCTTGATATACTGCAAGGCGACTTATTACTCACAAAATACTGTATAAGCACTCTGAATACCTTTTTGTCCAAACCGAATTGATCACAACATCTGGTAGCTTGCTTATTTGGCCTTCCAAGAAGCATCCCAAGGCCTCGAGGATCTGCGAGTCACTTTCCGCATAGTGCCGGACAGGTATATAAATCTTGACCTTTGGTGTCCTGCTGTTCCTACGAAACTCGACGTTGTAGAGAATACCTGCGGTTCGATGGTTCTTGTGTGGGAGGGGAATATCCTCAGGCACTCCGGTCATCCCCAATAATGCGCCCCAGAGTTTCCTCAAATTCCTCATCCCAACTTCAAACTCTTCGCCATGTATCCTGCCTCCCAGTGACATAATCTCTGTGACTGATCGGAAATCCGTTCGCCTGTCTCTAAAGTAGATCTTCAGTCTTGAATTCTCGACGGGAACTAAGTCCAATGCCAACATGTCCATCTCGAGACCCAGGTGCTGACGCTCATGGATGAATTTAGCAAAGCTGGCGAAAGAGCTGATATTCTCGGGGCGACATCCCGGAGCAGAGGTGATGGAATCTGCTACAACTTCAAGCGTTGACTTGCCCATGGCGTGGGCGACAAGACCCGGGAAGAAGTAGGCCTTGTTCGTAGTAATGGATTCTTTCAAGTCAAATGCCCAGAACATGGTGCTTTGATGACCCTCTGGCCTATCAGCGTTCCATTGCCCATTGAAGTACTGATAAAAGTGGCTGAAGATGGCTGTATCTATATCAGGGAATACCTGGGTTGCTCGTCTTACGAACTTTGCCGCAGCTTCTTCGTTGTGCAGGTCTGCAGCTGTCCCTGCCTCAAGACCAATGGGCTCGATAGAATATCGTATTGTTGGCTGACTACTGCCAGTATGGAAGTCCCAGCTCAGCTCCACTGGGCAATTGTTGTCTGTCATGAAGCTCTTCCATTTTGGCTCTCCCCGCACGGGCGATGACCCGAGAGATGGGGCGACAAGGTTGGAGAACTGGTCGAGGATGCGGTATTGACTTTCGGAGTCATACCCAGCACTGGCCAGGAACCTCTTTAGCGTTGACCCGACAGTTTGGTTCCAGTACTGGTGATGGATGTCGACCTCTGGCCCAGTCTTGCTCTTATTATTGTGGAAGGAATAAAAAGTTCCAGAGTCAAGCTTTGAGAGATTGACTTTTCCAGGCATCTTGGTAAAAATAATGAAGATATACGGATATTAAAAAATTTGAAAGGTTCCCGCAATGACCGAAGAGATACTCTCTCGGTTTATATTGTCTTTGTTACCGTGATTCATTACAGGTGGTCTCTATCCAGGGTTCTACCTAGTCATCCCAATTGCGCGAGACATGGCTCCTTTTCGGAACAAGCGTGATAAACCGATCAGTGCCTTAGTGAGACAAACAGCTCATCCCGCATGACATCAAACCCGCACTTATGCTGCCAAGAGAAAAGACTAAAAAGACTTGACGCTTTTGGATAGCTGCTCGGAGCAGTACAATGAGGTAATTGTTTCACGAAGCATGGGTGATGAGTAAGACTCATGCAGATGTTCGCTGCTCTAGCTTCGATTTGGTAATATTCAACTGACGTAGAGATTCTAGCTCCGATTTATAACCGCTGACTACTCTAGATCTATCCATCAATAGACAGTGTTTTCTGTCTCCTCTTGCACGACAGGCTTGTACTGCTTGGCGATGACATTCTCTTTGGGCTGGCGATCCACTCCAAGCCACAGCAGATCCGGGCGGCTGTAGTGACCCACGATATCCAAAAATCCCCGAGTCGCTACCACCTTGGTTAAATCCAAGTCAGCATAGACAATACCCTCTGTATCAGCCTTTCCATCTCCCAGAGGCTCTGTCAAGCGTCGCCCATCAGGTCCGATAACGCAACTATGGCCTCCACCAGGCTGGCGACAGGCTAGCCCATCCTGCGTCTTCAGAACTTCGATGCCCTTCTGCGTGCATACAGACGTGCAGTGAAGCACATAAGTGGTGCTCTCAATTGCATATGTCTGGGACAGGTTCTGGGACCCATCGGCCGTCATGCTCCACAGACCAGGGTGGTCAACGCCCATGCTGGGATCAATGGGTGGCCACATGGAGATATGGATCACTTCACCCTGCGAGATGCTGTGATACTTGAGAAGTGGCTGCGTGTGCTCCCAGCATGCGAAGCATCCCACCTTGATCTTACCATGGTCAGCTCCAAAGTCCACTTCCACGACATTGTTCAGATCAGCACCGGTGCCGTCACCAAAGACAGTGCGCTCCATGTGAGTGGGCTTGATCTTCCTTCGGTGCAACAAGACCTCGCCCTGAGGTGAGATAATAGCCTGTGAGATGTACACGCTATGAGAGGGGCTCTTCTCGGAGAACCCAAGAACAACAGCGATGGAGTTCTCCTTGGCAGCTGCTTTAACCATATCCATGGCCTCAGACTCAATCGGCAGTGAATTGTAGATGTATCTCGTTTGCAGCTCAAAGTCCACAGATCGAGCCCTACCGAGATTAGCCAAAACGCACAAGCCAATATATTAAACGAAACATAAACGTACCAGATCCACGCAGGATATCCGGGTAGCCAGCACTCGGAGAAGGCAACAAGCTTTGCCCCGTTCTGCGCCGCCTCGGCAATGAGACCACATGCTTTTTTCACAGATGCAGCCAGGTCAAGGTAGACAGGCTCAGCCTGCGTGACAGCGACTCGGATGGGGGCGGACATTTTCGGAAGTGCTGTGCCGAAAATAAGAAAAGAAGGATGGAGTGTATTGCATTGGGATATTTGAGTCTGAACGGGCCGACGAATAAATAGTATCGGCGATGCAGTCACCTTCCTTGTTCAGAGGATTGAAACAGCGTTGGTTCTATATTGAGCTCACGGGGAATGTGAACTGTTGGTCCGGTGCGTGTTGGTTTGTCGTTTCATGCGCAGGGGGCGTTGTTCTCTCAACTGGGGCTTATCATTCACATTGTCGACGGCATCAACTTCAGCCGGGCCATGTCTAGAAATGGCTGCATCTGGGCAATATTCGGAACGAAATATTTGATCTATCATATTGCAATGCCGCTATCACTTTTCAAAGTCCGGTCGTGAGTGCTACAATCATGCAATGACCTGTTTTTCCCGAATCAACTGCCGACATAACTGAAGCATTATCAGTAGCACAAGATACAGAACCAACACCATGAGCATCTGAATCTGGAAACGCCCCTGACATCTGCAGCTCACAAACCCAGGGATCTCAATCCCACCAGAACAGTTACATCCCAGCGGGCCCTTACATAAAAAGCCTAAAAACATGTGATGCTCACCCCAGGAACCCTACATCGAGAACCTTGGCGTATCCACCGACTCGCCAGAGCGTAAGACAAGATGTAACAATGCAAAAAAGAACTTACAATTGTGTGTCTTACGTCCGAGGCATAAAGATACAGGGAAGGGAGAAGATCTGACTGCTTGTAGTTAATTGCTGGGCTATGAATTGTTTTATCTTCCGTCGGGGGCGAATATAGGGAGAAAGCTTAATTGAAAACATGCCGCGGGGTTTCGATTCCTGCTTTTTTAGATGTAAAAAGAAATTCTAAAGGATCACGTTGCCATTCCTTCAATTTGCATGCCTTGATATGCTTATTTGTTAGCCCGCTCAGCTGCTTGCAGTTGCCATTTTCTTTTTGCTAAAGCTTTCTTTCTTTCTTTCTTCCGTTCGTTACAATGACTGCGTTGGCTGGTCAAATCGCAGAGATATGGATCCTCTACGTTATTGGCACCGCCATGATCGGGGCGCGCATCTTTTGCCGTACCAAAATGGTTGGCTATAGGAACTACGATTGGGACGATTACCTCGTTATTGCAGTCGCTGTGAGTCTCCATTCCATGACTGACGTGTTCCGTCATTAACGGTTCGTGGTAGGGAATGTGGACTGCTGCACCCGTAATTGGCCAAGTCTTCGTCCAGGGCGCCGAGGGTCGCCATACCTCCGATTTGACCTTCGAGGAGAGGAAGAACATGAGCGAGGAGGATCGCAAGAAGTGGGCGTATGGTTCGCAGATGTTTCTGCTTGGACTGACTGGATACGTGGTTATTCTGTGGACGCTCAAGTTCAACATGCTGTGCTTCTACAGTCGTGTTGTGAGGGGTCTTTGGACGGAGAGGTTTGTGAAGCCGTTGATGGTGGTGGTGATTTTGTCAGTGGTGGTGATCATCATTACGCTGGCCGCAACGTGTCGGCCGTTTCATCACCTTTGGCAAGTTTGGCCAGACCCGGGACGTAAGTATTGAAGCATCAAAAAAGCCCAAGAATTCGCTAACATTTGACAGGCCAGTGTGTTCCCCAGAATCTTACCTTCTTTGTCGTGATTTTGGTCTTCAATTTGGTCACCGATATCTGCATCATGCTTATACCAATTCCGGTACGACGAACACTGTTCTCTCTCCGATATCTATTAACAGAGTATAGGTACTGGTCGGCATCCAAACCAATCGCCTCAAGAAGTTCGGCCTCATTCTTCTCTTCAGCTTGGGCTTCTTTTGCATGTTCGCCGCCATCCTCCGCTTCGTCCTCATCTTCAACGCAAGTCCCTCAGCCCCAATCCCCTACAATAGCATGTACTAACACGAGTCAGTTGAACCAAAAAGGCGTCTCAGCTCTATGGTCAATGCGCGAAGACTGCGTCGGCATCTTCGTCGGCCAAGCCCCCATGGTTACACCTCTCCTCAAGCGTCGCTTCTGGGTAATGGCGGGCTACGCCACTGACAAGACGGGCAACTCTCAGACTCCGCACTACAACGGCAGTCGGCTTGAGAGCCACGAACTTCGGTCTGGGCGCGCGAATAACAGCAAAGTGCATGACCCTTACTCAATAACCAACGTGGTTTCTCGGTCCGAGAGCCAAGAGGAGATCGTGCAGAAGGACCTGCCTTCTTTACCGGAACAGCCGCGTCAGTTTCGGAGTGGTATTAGGGTGGAGCAGCGTATCGATGTTGAGGCAGTTCAGGGGACGTATACGCAGCCGCGAGATCCTCGATGGTAGTCTGTGTTGGTTGAGTTATTTTCCTTAGATCTAAAAATGCACCGTAACGGTCTTCAATCTTGCTTGTCGTATCATGGCTACTGAATCAATTGAACGGATATACCCGAGACTACGATTAGTCCCCGCGAACTAAAGAGATCGTTGTCTCCGGGGAGACTTCCTAACGATCCATGCTGAACCGTGCCCCTTTTGCGTGACACCCAAGCCAGGGTAAAAGATTCCTTCGGTGCCAGGCCAAGGATACATCCTCCAATGGAAAATCTCTGTCTGTCCCATGTGCTGTCAGCGGATACCGCGGCCCGTCGAAGCGTTTCCACGCGAGTAATGAGCGACAGGGTATTGCAACCTGACGTACGATTTTGTGCCAGCCAAGAAATACGATTGACCCGAGTAAGAAGGTGGAAACTATTCCCGTAAGATTTCTCAATTGACAAAAGCAAACAAGGTTAAACATCGGCGACATATGCATGCCAGCAAGGCATTGGAGGGGAAGACATCGGCGAAACAGTTTCCTGTTCTGCTTATCCTGCTGGGTCAAGGTACCTTTGCATGACGCAGCAGAAAAAGCAACCAAATCTCGTTTCATTGACGCGCGTTGGCACTGCGATAAACGATTCATCGTACGAAAATTAGCATACCAACGGCTCCGTTGTGGAGTTTGCGTTGTCATTGTGTATAATATGCAACGTAAAATTGTTTGTCAGCTGCAAAATGCTTAGAGATGCTAGACATTATCTCCTGGTGGCAGTGACAGCGGCCTTAGTGGCGGATGATGCATCCTAATCGGGAGTCTCACAGCCTCGGAGATTTCGCTGATCGACGCATGCCAAGATCCGTAGGGTAAGTGGCATATTTTGCGTGGTGAATACAAGCTATCAGGCACAGGTCTCAACTGCTAATAACACCTCTTGCTCATAGCTGAGATGCTACAGTGAATGACTAACTGCTCCAGAACAAACCCTGATACACAGAAGCCGAATGATGACTCATTTGTTTTACTTCGCAGGTTATAAGAAGCTCTGATACATCCGCCAAGACCATCACGGAGCACATCAAAAATCCTCGTGGTACCACAAATATTGACGACTCCGAAGGCTCCAGCGAGAGGTATAGATTGCTCCTACGCTCTCTTTAATCAATTGCAAATTCTGTAGATAATGGACCCACCCAAAGCAGAGGCCATCTTCAATGAACGCTTCGTCAAGATCATTTGCGTTGGTGCTGGCGTTTCTGGGCTTTGCTTGGCATATAAACTGAGGAGGTCATTTCACAACTATTCATTGACTGTACGTACAGCGTACACACCGGAGGGTTGTACTGACATATGAGAAGATATATGAGAAGAACTCACAAGTCGGAGGCACTTGGTATGAGAATACCTACCCCGGCTGCGCCTGCGATGTCCCCTCGCATAATTACACATATTCCTTCGAGCCAAAAGCGGATTTCTCGTCTGTTCTTGCTAGCTCAGACGAGATCCAGGAATATTTTGAGGGCTTTGCTGTGAAGTATGACCTTCTCAAACATATCAAGACTGAGCAGCAAGTTGTTGAGACTTCTTGGGACCAACCGAAAGGCCAGTGGAACGTCAGAGTTACTGATTTGAAGTCCGAAACGGTGGCCGAAGACTGGTGTCATATTCTAATTCATGCGACCGGATACTTAAACAAGCCAGCGTGGCCATCTGTGTCCGGACTCGAGAAGTTCAAGGGACCCAAACTTCACAGCGCCAAGTGGGATAACAGTGTATCCCTTGACGGCAAAGATATTCTTTTGATAGGGTCCGGCGCATCAAGTGTCCAGATTCTACCCACGATACAGCCTCGTGTCAAGTCTGCGAAGGTCTTTGTTCGGACACCTCGATGGACTCTACCCTCTGTCAACTCAAAGAAGGGCAAGTTCTCTCTGGAGGAGATTGAGAAGTTCGTTAGTGATCCAGAGTCGGTCATGAAGCTTCGGCTGGAAAATGAGCGAACGCTCAACAGCTTCTTCAGTAAGTCGCACTCATACACTGAGAAGTTCTTCTCTGACGGCTTGTTAGCAATGTACATGAAAGGAACAATCCTTCAGAAGCAAGCTCGTGAGCATTTGGAGAGTGAGATGAAGAAGGTAGTCATTGATGAAGAGGTCCAAAAGAAGCTTGTACCTGACTTTCCAGTGGGATGCAAACGGATCCTCCCTTCTGGTGATCAGTTTCTATATGTCAGTAGGATCCAGTTTCGAAATCTCTCAAGTCTGACAGAACATGTAGGCGATCAAGAATGACAACGTCCAAGCGATTTACTCTGGTGTCAAAGAAATTACAGAGACAGGCTGTATAAGTGATGATGGGCAACACTACGAAGGCGATGCCATCATTGCAGCCACTGGCTTCGACACATCCTTCATCCCTCGGTATCCAATCCATTTCAAAGGGCACAACCTTCAAGAAGATTGGAGTACTTCTATTACAGGCTACATGGGAGTCGGCATCTCCGAGTGTCCCAACTCATTCACCCTCGCAGGCCCATGGTCACCAATCTCAAACGGCCCCGTCATTGCTCCCATAGAAGCTCAAGCGGACTTTGTCTGTGCTTTTATCGACAAGTACCAAACTGAACCTGGTATGCATAGTATGAGCCTGAAGGCAGCAGCATGCTATGATTTCAAGAGCTACATGGCGCGAGTTACTAAGAAGATGGTATGGTCTGACAACTGCCGGCACTCACATAACATCAAGCCGAACTGGGGTCAGTCTTCGATTACGTGGCCGGGGTCTACTCTGCACTACTTGGAGGCTATGCGAGAACCTCGCTTTGAAGATTATGACTTTGAGTATAGTGGGAACAGGTTCGCGTGGCTGGGTAATGGGCTATCTCAGACTGAGTGGGATCCTACGGCTGACTTGGCATATTATGTCAGAGATGAGGATGATGGAAGGCATTTGAGTAGAGGCGCAAGGACAAAAGTCATTTCAAAGAGTGGAAGCCAGCCGCCGAGAGAGCTTCATCGCCAGGCTAAGCTTGCAGCCAAGAGCTAGGTCCAGGTGGTAGGGTAGTACATCATAATTTTGAACACGCTATTGCCAACACTTTGATGTTGAATAATATTTCCAAAAAGGAAAGATAAGACAGATTTAAGGCCCGTTTATCTTGGATATGACTGGTAGCCAGGAGGCTGTTGACATGGTACGTGGTTTATCGCAGTGGTGACGTATGATAGCTCCTCAACAAGTAGTCACAAGATGCCCAGCAAGCGAGAAAGAATCTCCCATACTCATAGAGAAATGGATGATCCCCATTCGTCGAGGTAACCGAAGTAAGCCTCAACGATGAGTTAATGTTGGGCCAGTTGTGACGGCGCGGGACGATTGCCCAGCCGCGCTATTGTTTCGCTTCCTATTCACTTAAACGTCATCTCCCGCTAGCGACGTATATACGGGTTGAGAAGATATACATGAATCATCAACGGTCCCCTTGGATCTGACGCCTCATAAAATGGGTGTTTAGTCATCTTTGTTCATAACCTGCCATTTCATAGCTCCGTGAAACGAAGGCGATAACAGGTGAACAAAACCAGTGTGATTAAGAGAGCAGGATAGCGAGATCTTGAATTAAAGTGCATTTGAAGAAGACTGAATTGGGCGTTGTATCTTGGAGTTATTTAGTCTTTAACAATCTCTGATCATGATCAAAGTAGTTCAGCGCAGCTCTGCCACTACGCAACTTAGATTTCACGTCCCAGAACCGCCAAAACGGTCGGAAAGCCACTAGGGGCACTAGTAACGACGACCTGCCCATCGTCGCTATGAACAGTACACCTGTCACTTGTCATTCCCAATATCTTCTCCCCACCCGAGCCGGCCAAAGCGTCCGACAGCTGGCTCTTCTTTCCATCCGCGCATGTCATTCTTATTTCCACTTTATATCCCAGCAAGATTCTGGTGATCTTCATGAGTTTACCGGAACTTCCTCCGTTGTCTACAGCCGAGCCAAGCTGAGATCGAGCAGCGGCGCTAACATCCCTGTTGTAAGCCAACATCGTTAGTTTGTCCAATATGAAGGTGCTGAAAACTCACCAAAAGCCCCGATCAACGTCGAATGCTTGCATACCCCCAGCCTTAAGTGAGAGTGTCACATCCGGACTGGTAGCATCAACCACTTTGGTGTCGTAGAGGGGGTCGTGATCGAGGTTGGGAAACCCAAGGCTTGCCCAAGAAGCTGTCTTGGCATAGGAAAGATCGAGATCTAACTCAATCTCTTCGCGACCGCCATCCTGAGCACCGACCCAAGAGTCAACTCTTCGGTCGATGCCGTTGATTGAATAGAGCGGTCGGTAATAGACCTGGTCAGTAGGAACCACTAAAGGAGTCTGTGCGCGCCCTTTTGAAGATGGGATGTCCATATTGGAACATTGCATGTTGCTCCTATGACCGGTCATGCACGGTTAGTACCCGCTAGTTTATAATACGAAAGGGCTTCAGAAAACGTCTGCTTACCCAAGTCTGAGAGTTGAGGTATCCCGTGCCAGATCAAACGCAGCCAACACCAGCCCAACACCGCTTGACGTTTTGGTGGCAGCAAGGGTGTAATCCGATTCGAGCCGTTTCTGCTCGCTCTTGGCCCATGCATAATAAATGCCGAACTTCTCGCCCCAGGCTTCAAAGTTGGTCAGCTCCGATCCAGCCACAGCTGCGAATTTCCGGTATAGATCGAGGTCCCGGAGGTATGCCTGTGCACTTCTGTCCTGCGCATGCTCGATTTCAGAGCGGAGCTTTGAGATTGAGCCACTGACATGGGACGAAGTCATGGCCTGCTTGGAAATCAGTCTTTTCCTCGATACTCGCCATAATAGTTGGAGGAGGACTCACATCGTCGTGAACAGTTTGTAGATATCTGGCTCAAGTTAGTTGCATGATCCCTCCCGGTTACAAGTGAGACATACTTGCGACGAGAATCAAAGTAGCTTTCTCCATCAGACGTATAGAATGGAGATCGAGTGCTCTGTAGACAATCGGTTCGGCGAAATATGTGATCGTTGGAGATCTGCTGAGGAGCAAACTCGCCCGCGGGGATATCAAAGAGGCCCGGTGAGGTGACGAAGATCGCCTTGGTAGAATTGTCCAGGTCATCTTGCGTTGTCAGATGGGCCTGTAACGCAATGGCATAAGCCTTCCAAACAAGTCTTGAGCCGCCGTTTGCCAAGAGAGTGAAGTTCCGCTTGCTAGCGGCCAGACTTCCGGTGAGCCGCATCTTGTCTGTTCCGACTGAACACGGAACGAAGACAGCTGCGCAGAATCTCTGTCAATCGATTTGGGTTGAAGTTTGGAGATTGTTTCAATCCGGATGGCCAGTGGACTGTCATTAGTTATCTATTGATAATATGAAAACTAGGATACGTCCTTGTTCTTTGAAATTAGCAAAAGTCACCCGGAAAGGTCATGAGCTAGGTGATTGTCGCTCTCCATCTGCAGTATGAGGCTTGAATACGTTATGTGGGTTCCCAATAGTATCGCGAACCGTAGGACATGTGAACCGGAGACCAACTCTGGCGGGGAATATTTGTGTTGAGTTGTCTCTCATCCCACGAACAATATGACCTATCTGAGAAGCTACGTGCCGTGTGTGATAAGTGGCGGCTCGCTTACTATTGTCATAGAGAGTGGCTGACTGTGACCATTTGTGGCTGTCATCTATCGTTTTATCAACAAGGCCTGTAAAAACAAGATCAGGCAGAACTTTACCCTCAGCGTCCTGTAACGTCGATGAAAAAGAGAACTTCATTACACTCAGTACTATCGACAAATCTTACCAGCTACATCCAATATCGCCGGCATTAGCCTGATTCAATGTACAGATTTAACGTAATGGATTACTGGATTTACGTAGAAAGCATAGCGGAGGCATCGTATTCACTCCAGTATGTCTTGAGTCTCCCGCAGCTAATAAATCAGAACCAAGCCTGGCTGCCAGTTAGCGAGCTCCCGGAAAGAAGCACTTCCGAGAGGCTAAGTGATTTGAAACTGAGTAATTATTCCTATTTGGACGCATCAGCTAGAAATGGAGTGCCTAGTCTACAGTTTCTCTGCCGTCCGCTGTGACCTCGTCCATCACAGTCAATGTAGATCGCTCTCAGTTGTGACATCTATTTTGTGACATGCTACGGCAAATGGCAGCACGCTACTATTCCTCAAGGAAGGCTCGTTCGCCTGTGGTTGCAATAGTCATCTCTTGGCGACGGTTTTGGTGAAACAAACTCAACATGTAGATCACATGGCGTACGTGTCTGAATGCTTTCAACACGGCTGACAGCATTCGCCAAGCTAGAGGCTACGTACCGTGAGCAACCTTAGCTTACATAGGGATAAAAGTTGCAGGAGCCATGGCGGAGAGCCTTCCCCTATATAAAGGTCGATAATTTCCCTTAGTTCTGACTCTCACTCAACAGTTCACCAACCACTACAAGAACACCCGACTGCAAACAAAAACACAATATTCTTCCCCTTTATTATCCCAATCAATCAAGCTTCTACCCGCACCATGTCTGAAGAGAACCAGCTCTTTTGGAAGGCCTACGCCTCGACCGTGAAGAACATCATGGTCAGTGGCCCGGTCGGTGACAACACCAGAGTCTATATCGCGGCCGCCAACACTGCTGGCATCGCTGGTGGCAAGGACATCCCCGCTGTCTGCACCAACTGGGGAATCTATCAGTATGCGGACTTCTTGTTGGATCCCACCAACCCCAACTTTGTCGCCAGTAAGGTCTCGCGCTACTCTGAAGCGCTGAACATGACCTTGCAGACCCTTACTCCGGTTAGTCTCTCCTCATTTCCAATTCACTTCACATTGACTGATGGCGATTGCTACAGGGAGCCGGTGGCGATAACTCTCCCGACGCCTGGGACAGACTCAACAAGGCCAAGGAGAGGCTGGCTATCCTCCGCTCCGAACTGGATGACGCAAAGAAGCAGGCTATGCAGGACTTCAAAGACGATGACAATCCTGACAAGCCTAAGTCATTCGCTCAGTGGGCTCCGCTCAACGCCAATGCCTACTTGGTGGCTTTCCAAAACTGGTATGTAACCGTGCACCTTTGAGAGCAACGGGGAACTTCTTACTGACATTAATACTATAGGGAGGCTGCCGCCAATGAAGTTCAAATGAAGACCAACGCTATTGGCGGTGCTGGCTCTGCTCTTCTTGCCGAAGCTATGAAGAGTGCCGCCAACGGATCCAACACTCTCACTGAACTGAAAGGGTACGTGTATATACTGTTGAGCTCCTAGTACCTCGGATCTGAATAACCAATACCTATTAGATACAACATGAAGGCTAGCATTCAGTCAGTCACCTACGATGCTTCTGGGAAACCCATCCTTCCTGATCCCCTCGAGACCCAATATGTGCCTCAGTACTCTATCTCGGGCTACGCTGCCATGCTCGATGGCTGGGTTGGTTTCTCGAACAAGAAACCAGATGAGTTTGGCATTAGCCTTTCTACTGGCCAACAGTCTTCTTTCAAGGACATTGGCTTCACTGAAGCTCAGGGTAATGCTTCCTTCAGTCGCTTTCCCGTATTTGACTTCTATGCCAGTGGAGGTGGGCGCGTTGAGCACTCCAACTTCAACATGAGCTCCAACGCGAAGGACGTCAAGGTTTCTCTCAAGATCCAGCATTACAAGACCGTCCCATTTGAGCCTGGTTCTTGGTAAGTCCTACTCCACTCGTTCGCAGCCTTATCTAACTCCATGTACAGGAACGTCGATGTCAAGAGCCTCATGGCTAAGCTTGGTGCTAAGCCGCCCGCCATGTTTCAAAAGGTCCGCCCGACGCAGATGCTCATCGCCCAGGGTGTCAGCATGGAGATCAGTTTCAGTGGTGATGCCAAGACGGCTTTTGACCAGGACTACAAGAAGACGGTCCAAGGTGGCGGTGGCATCAGTGTTTTCGGATTCCGCATCGGTGCTTCTGGTTCCTCTTCTGAGGAGAATGGGTCCCACGGCAACACTTGGGACTCGAGCGCCGGTGTTCTCACCATCAATGCTGAGAACTCTCGTGCATCTGCCAATGTTCTGGCTGTCATGGGTGAGGTTGTCAGCGCTTAGAGCCCCTTTGTTGTCCTGAAACAGGAGTATAAGAGAAATCATGACTTCGTGTTGACGCGTTGGAGATTCGAAGATAGTACGAGTACTTTTGGTAGATTAGCTCCAGTCAGTCATTTCCGTCTGCGCTGTCGTATTCGATAGTCCAATTCAATTCGCTCCTTTTTACCTCAGTAGCCAGTTTGACTATTTTATGTGAGCCTTCTGTCATAGGCCTTGATTACTCGTGGGTCCAAGGAGTACACGCTCCATCTGAAGTTCCTGTGTGTCTCCAGCTTGAGCTACGTCAAGGGATCACCGTGAAATTAAGAGTCACTTTCCTACTGGTTGAAGCACCAAGTTCTGTTCATATGTGTTGAATGAAAGCGAACATAAAAAGATTATGACATATATCTAAGAATAACTCCGGCGCTGCATGATCTGCATTATTGCACTAGTCCGTGGAACGAATGCGACTAGCATGTCAACGCAGAGAAAACATGGCTACCGTTGTGCAAGGAGTGATTGGCGCCTGTCTCAGGTGTCATGTCTCAGTTCAATAAAAGAGGTAGTAGTGGCGGAATTAATTCATTTTGCAAGTCATCAAATTCTCGAGTACGTACCGACAATGAGTCAGCCACCGCGATAACAAATCTGCTTTGAGTGGCTGCAGCAAAACCTTCCTCTTACACCGCATTCACAGCTTGATCAACATCGCACAGGAGCCACGTGTCAAGACCAGAAGCCCGAACGACAGCAACAACAAGCACGATGAAGACGCTCGGTTTAATCGGCGGCATGAGCTGGGAGTCGACTACAACTTACTACCAGGAGATCAATCGTCGCGTTCGCGAAATCCAAGGTGGCCTTCACTCTGCCCAGTGCATCGTGTTCTCCTTCGACTTCGCCAACATCGAGGCCCTTCAGCACGCGGGCAAATGGGACGAAGCTGGTGAAATGCTCAATGATGCAGCGGCCAAACTGAAGCTCGCTGGTGCTGATGCCCTTGTCCTCTGCACCAACACCATGCACTTCGTTTCTCACGGTATCGAACCCGCCTCGCAGCTCCCTCTCATCCACATCGTCGATCCAACTGCCGAGGCCATCATCAAAGCAGGCTACAAGTCCGTCGGCCTCCTCGGGACGCGTTTCACCATGGAGAAAGACTTTTACAAGAAGCGCCTGGTCGAGAATTTCGGGCTCAAGGTCATTGTGCCGGGTGATAGCGACAGAGATACGGTACACAACGTCATTTACCAGGAACTTTGCAACGGGATCATTCAAGAGAACTCTCGCGAAGACTACCACTCTGTCATACGAAGACTCAAGGCTGAAGGTGCCGAGTGTTTGATCATGGGGTGTACCGAGATTGGTCTATTGGTTGATGAGGCGGGAAGTGAGCTGCCGATATTTGACACTGCAAAGCTTCACGCTATCGCTGCTGCTGACTGGGCAATGAAAGATTGATGCTTTTTTGGTAGTCGCTATACTAAGCAAACCTCATAGAGACATGGTTGACACCATAGCACTTTATGATAAACTGAAGCCTGAAATATTCCTAGATCACGTCTCATCTACCTAACTGGTAGCGCCTTGAATCCCTTCGCCCGCCCATGGCACTGCATCTTTGCCGGTAACGCTACAAGCAAATCATCTGTCGCAAAGATAGACTGATGAATTGGCTGTGCAATCTCCTCTCCATTGACCAACACCTTGGTAATGAAAGATGCCTCCTCCGTAATCAGACACGGCACCTTCGTAATATGCTTAAATTGTCCCAGATTAACACCAGTTTGAAGCTGACTCAAAATATGCTCCGCATTGTCCCGGAGCATCTGTAGCACAGCGCAGAAGTCGACAAAATAGACTGGTCCAAATCCGCTGTCCTGGCAGTATTCTCGCAAGTTATCTTCGGCTTTCTCAAGCTTTGATAGTCCGTAGATAGAGACGAATTTGAGGAAGGTCAGGGTAGTAATCCGGTTGTTACCATCTATGATGACTTGCCGAGAATTATGGCTTGAACAAACAGGATGGATGTTGGCTACAGCAATTGGGGCAATACTGATATTGTCCCCGGACCTGCAATTGAGGATATCGCCAATCATGCCAATCACAATTTCTGGGCAAGAGAACTCGGATCGAGCCATATCGGAAATGTCAACGTACGAGTATACAAGTTGCTGATCCTCCGAAAAGTGGACGTAGCTTGCATTACTGGCGAGAGGCTGAGAAAGGAATGAAGACTCGGCTGCCAACTGCGCTGCGACATCTTCTCGTATAGTCTGCCTCGACTCTTCCAGCTCTTTTATGAGGCTGGTGAGGAGCTTCAGGAAATTATCTCTGCGGGTTTCAAACTTGTTGCGCAGTCCACCAACAGGATCCCTTAAAAACGCATGGATCTGCAAGAACGAGGTAATTCGATCTGGAGACCATCTTCCCTTGGTCGCGAAGTCTGCCAGAGCACGGTCCCAAAACGTCAGACTGAGATTCTCTTCGTCGGTTTCCGTCTCATA
Organism: Fusarium fujikuroi IMI 58289; assembly: GCF_900079805.1. NCBI lineage: Eukaryota > Fungi > Ascomycota > Sordariomycetes > Hypocreales > Nectriaceae > Fusarium > Fusarium fujikuroi. The sequence continues at coordinate 2,820,916 of NC_036625.1, forward strand.
CGGCACAACTCGACTGACAAACTTGTTGAGATCGACTGTGAATACGGCAGGCGCTCTGGGAGCGTTCATGGCAGAAATGATTGCTCGATTGAGTGTCTGAGACTGATTCTTGAGCGTGTTCATTCGCAGCGGCCAATTCTCAATGACGTCTTCAGTCTGAAGCAGCTGCGATACAGAAGAAGCCATCATCCGTGGAATTCTGCGCCGTGGGATGCAAGACAGCATGTAGGCCATTTTGGAACTCTCCATGTTCGCATGTTTCTGGATCTCACTGGTCAACGTGAGTGCCGCCTCGCAAGCTCCAGCGGTGGGAAATAAGGAAACAGAATCGAATGAGAATGTGCCATGTAAAATCTTCCGTAATCTAGATTCAGCGAGGCTGCTGAGCATGGCCAGAGTCAGCTTCTCAATGTCTTGGCACGGAATTCCAGACAAACCATGTCCCGCGCTTAAGCTCTTGATTCTAGAGCTGGAGCATGCGCATGACAGGTGACCCTCGGAGGATGAAGAGTAGGCAGAATCATCGCTTTGTCTCCTCGTGTATGGAGGGGTTGGAGGCTCAATTGAACCAACAGAGTCAAGCGAGTAGGACTTTCGTTCTTTGCGCAGCACGATGCGTAAACAGTCGGCTAGCTTGAGGTATTGATCCAACGTATTATAAGCCTGCACCGACAAACGGATCACTCTCTTGGGGTATGAAGGCCAAGAGTAAACCGGTATAACAATGCCATGTTCCTTCCATAGAGCTTGTTGAATGGGAAGCATACCCTCCTGCTCGGGCCCTGGAGAGTCTGGCAGCGGTATAGTCGCCATGGCAGCAATCATACCGTCCGGGCACGGGACATCTGCGCCGATAGCTTTGCAGACAATCCTGCGAGCTAATACTGCGAGATCATGGTTACGACTCGTCAGGCCGCTGTACCCGCTGGGCATCACTGTGTTGAGATGATCGATAGCGGAGGGGAGGGAGAGCATTGCCGAAGGGCAATAGGTCCCCATCCATCCGAAACTGTGCTCAAGCACAGAGTGCTTGGACTTGCCAACGACATACGGGGACCTGGCAATAACCAACGGTTTGATGTTCTGAGCCCGATCTCGCCGAACGTGGAGGAAACCAATTCCTCGCGGTGCGCACATCCATTTGTGACAGTTGGCGACATAGTATGCGGCGTTGATATCCTCCAGGTCCAAGTGAATCATACCGGGCGCATGCGCTCCGTCAACCAAGGTGTCAACACCGCGAGACTCAAGCTCCTTGACGATTTGTTTTGCTGGAAGCACGAGACCAGTTCGGCTTGGGATGTGGTCGATGACTGCAAAACGTGTGCGAGCCGTGACGCCAGCAAGTATGCGCCGCATCACATCTTCAGGGCCTGTGACTAGTAGAGGCACATTGACGACAACAATATGAGCACCGTCTCTCTGAGCAACATGGTCAAGCACCATACGCACAGAGCTATACGCGACGTTCGTAGTCAATATCTCATCATCTGGATTGAATCGCAGACTTTGGATGACGATGTTCATGGCGTGGGTTGCACCAGGAAGCAGGAAAATGTCTCGATAATCGACGTGTAGGAAGTCAGCCAGGGAGCGTCTGCTGACCTCCAAGCCGGAGACATATGATCTTTCGAAGAACTCATGGGGATTTTCTTCAATGTGCTGCCGGATGCTTTTCTGCTTCTCCACGACAGACTTCGGACAGGACCCAAAGGCACCATTGTCTAGGTAAATGATGTCCTTCTGGATCTGCCACTCTCCGAAGCTTTGGAGATGGGTCGCCATAGTTCCCGATAGAGTCTCTTCACTGTGGTCGGTCGTAGAAAAAGGAGATTTTGTCTGGGAATTCATGATTGACAGCGGCAAACCAGGCTCAAAGATAGATGATTTCTGTTTGTTTAACTATTGGAAGGATACCGGTCACGGCCGCAAGAACAATCGTTCTTTTTTCCTCATTCATAACCTCCATCAATCCCAACTCCAATGACGTGGATCTACGGGACGCAAGGGCGGAAAAAGAAAAAGGTGACTTGCTCACCATAACAAAGTCTTACCGCCTCGATTCGTGCATGGAGCAGAGCCCACGACTCTCACGGCATACCAAGCCACGTACGGTGATGCAGGTTATCATTTCGCTTTCCATCAAGACTAAGACTTGTACAGTAGTTGATTCGCTCTGAACGGAGCTGAGATTCCGGTGATCATTGACATTTACGCTTTGTTAATGTCGGTCCCTCAGTTCCATCCCTCCCAGCGTGCAGATGCGCTCAGACCACAGATGGCATGCAAAAGCAAAGAGGAGGTGCTCAGACTGTTTCTTGAAGAAACCTGCAGATACGCACCTTGCATACCGAACTTGTAAAAGACTAATTGGCCCAATGACGAGGATAAGACACCGACGCCCGAATGAAATTGCCGATAGCCAGTAGCTGAGACAATTGCGGCCACCCGGGGAAGCGGGCGAGGCCGATAGTGTGCATATGTCTCACTGGGGACGACAAGGGTAGGGGCTCAGGGCCATCGGCGACGGTATTGTTGAGGCCGATGGTCCGAACCAAGACATTTTAGTCTCAGGCCGTCGGCCAATAGTTAAAGAATTAAAAAGCATTTAGTGACACTATATACGTAACGCTCATCTCAACAAGTCTTTGCGGAAACGGAACCAGTGCCCGATAAGGAGATGATCGCTTTGGTTTTGCTCATAGGGCTGGCTGAGCTGAGACACGGGAAACACAATGTTTCAATAAAATCGTCAGGCCCATGCCCTAGAGACCCTGCTGGTGGGCAACGTCTAAGCGTAAAATGACTGGGATATGGCGCGGCCCGTGTCGATGCCGCTCCTCGTAGGCTGGAAATCATTTTCTAATTCACCATTCCGATATCAATCCAGGGATCTTGGAAGTTCTCCTTCGTTACAACCTTCTTATCTCAATGAGTCAGGGTTCAGGGGTTACGTATACAGCAGAAGGGAGGATCGGCCGATGGCCAAACACTCACGCACTGGCGGTCTGACCCCAGAACTATCAAACTTGCACTGAAAGGGATACGTACATTTTATCTACTGTGCACGATGGATGGGCAGCCAGGTCCGAGTACCATTCTATTCTATCTTCCCATATGTCAACTAAGAGGTTGACGCCGCCAATATTTGTACTACCAAATACAGCGGATGCCAAACATCTACACCGAGTAGAATCCAACATTCTCATATTACCAACACCATGCTTTCCCATCGCGCTCAGAAAAGCCTGAACTGGTTGGCAGAAGAGATTCCCTCTGTCCCAGTATGGCCGAAGGACGTGCTTGCCATGAACTCGGCGGAGAACTGGCTGTGCCGTCCAGATCTTATTCCGCTCATGAAGAAAGCCATCGCCGACAACCTTGAAGCCTCACATCTCTCCTACTCGAAGAATCTCGGCGGACCACCGGATCTTCTTGAAAATGCAGCCTCTTTCTTCAACAAGTTCTTCAATCCACGAAGTCCTGTCCTGCCCAGTCACATCGTCTGTGGTGCTGGCGCTGGGTCCATCCTTGACTGTCTTGACTTTTCACTCAGCGAGCTTGATGAAGGCATGTTGATCAATGCGCCGTGCTGGGAGGGCTTTGGGATAGCAAGTAACCTGCGGAATGATGATCGGTTGATACCAGTCACGATACCAGTTGGGCTCTCATCACCAGAGCAGCTCATCAAGCTTTATCTCAAGGCTATGGAAGCTGCGACATGTCGCATACGCGGCATCATTGTTTGCAATCCCATGAACCCTTCTGGGCACATCTATCCTACCAGTTGGCTAGAAGCAATCCTTCAGTTCTGCGAAGAGCAAGATATCCAGTACATCTCGGACGAGATCTACGGCATGTCAGCGTGGGGGCCACAGCAAACAAAGAACGCGGAGCCATTTTCGGAAAAAGGGCCAATTGTTTTTGAGTCCCCAGAGACTAAGTTTACCTCCGTCTTGTCTCTGGATATAAAGAGTCTTAATGTCAATCCTGCCCGCGTACATGTCGTTTACGCATTGAGCAAAGACCTGGGTAGTAGTGGTCTCCGACTCGTAAGAACATCGTCTCAAGCTCACGTTATCTTGACTAACCTCTTGCAGGGCTTCCTCGTGACACAAAAGAACCCTGATCTTCGCAATGCAATGGCCATTCTTAACAGGTACCGAGTATCCAATGCCACGTCTGTGATTGCCTCCAGTCTCTTCTCGGACCTTTTAGTCCTAGAGAACATCCTCGTTCGCAACAGAATGCTTCTGCGCAATGCAGCAGAGCTCGTTGGGGATTTCTTATCCTTCCATCGCTTTGCCTTCTATCGCCCAGTAGCAGGAGTCTTTATATGGACTCGTCTCGGTGGGGAGACAGCAACCGAGGTTTCTGATGCAGAGCTCATGGAAAACTTTGCATCTGCGAAGGTTTCTGTTGCGAGCGGTGTACCCTTTCATGCTAGAGATAGAGGATGGTTCCGAATCACGTTTGCCCTTCCTCGTGAACAATTGCTCGAGGGACTGCGGCGCATAGAGAGGGCAATGGCTCTGGAGCGTGCATGGAGACCTTCGAATGATATGGAAGTTGCGGGATTTGTGTCTGTTCAGAGAAAGAACTCGATGAAGCCCAAGGGCGCTGGATGCGTGGTCATGTAAGGTGCATATTCGTTGTTGGTCCTTAATAATACTATCATTTGATCCTTAATACTACTATCATTGTACATTTGCTTATAAGTATGTCCGTCTGTTGCATACTCACGTATGCATGCTGACATGGACAGCAAGTTTTATGAATGAGGAAGGTTGATTCAATTACCTCAATCTACGGTATGCAACTCCTACTTTTGGTCCACCGTCTACAAATCCAGGATCTCTCCAGATTGCCCGCTCATCTGTTTCCAAAGCTTCCTCCGTTCATCGTGACCGAGTTTCTTTTCCACATCAATCTTGGCCTCGGAGTTTAACGACCTGCTTATCTCCCTTTCCAGTTCCACTGTCCAGACATCGTCAGCTGCCACATGACTCGAGTAATACGGCATTGGGGACAGTTAACTTACTGTTAATATCCACAACAGCTATCTTCCCGGTATAGAGTGAATGTAAGACATTGGTGCTTTTGTCAGTGCTCGCATCGCCAACAGCATAGATCCCAGGCACATTTGTAACCATGCTTATGCGATCCACTTCCATCATGCCATTAGCCATACTGACCCCGAGCATTTCTCCAAGCGGAGACCGCTGCTCGCTACCAAAGACCGTGAAGAGTATCTGACGTTCCTCGCGCCCAAAGTCGTCGAATTCGACTCTGAAGAGATCATGCTCAGGCACCATTGGCAGGGCCGGATCCCTCTCATGTGCTCCGCCATCTTGTAATCTAGTGATACGAGTTATAGTACGATTATCGACTTTGATGTTCATTCTTCGAAGATATTCAGACGAGTTCTCAGCAAATTGCTTGTCAGCTTTGGAACGGTATTCGTGCGTATCGGTGCCGTTGGCGAAAATCACAATGTCAGAGTTCAGAGTGATTGCCTCGGCAGCTGCCTCGATGACCATGTCAAGAGGACCAAGAATCCCCATTGACTGATCGGCATGTTCGATTCCATCGCAGTAAGGACACCAGTAAATACCCTTGCCGAAGTTCTCTCGTAGCCCAGGTGTTTCCGGAAGAAGGTCGCGCAGGCCAGTCGCCAAGATGACTTTCCTGGCGGTATAAGTAGAATTTGTACCATCTAGCAATGTACATGATACATTGAAGAACGTGTAGTTTCTTTCAGGCTGAATTCTGGTCACAGTTCCGTTCATTGCACTGACTGTCGGGTAATGGGCAATCTGCTGCATGACAGACCATCGAAAATATGCCGGCGTTACACCTACATTCAGTCAGAAGATAGCTCAGTAGTGCTGCCAGGAGGGGCCAAAAACCATCAAAACCAGCAACGTCGTGCATGAGTCGCGTTGGCGCATTGCGATATTGGCCAGAGTCGATCATTAAAGCCTTGCGGCGAATGCGTCCAAGGGAGCTGAGGGCACCGAGCCCTGAAGGCCCGCCACCTACGACAATAACTTCATAATCTGTTGTGAGGGATGACAGTTGGGTAGTAAGAGCACAGGTAGCTGAGCGCAGGAAGAAAGCAAAGGTGAGCAGGATAACAGAATTGAGCCACATCTTGACGGTTTGTTTCGAAAGCTGTGAATGTTGTCTCCCAAGGTACGAGCCCTTTCTCGATGTTTTTCTGGCGATGCGTCTAAAAGTGTACCAAACAGGCGCTTCTCGTACACTTTCACATGCTTAACAATACCAATTGAGGCTTGACCTCATTTGCGCTCCCTTTGCCTTCTGGGATGTGGCATGCCAAAGACCGGTTACTCCACATTACGCGCGGACTCCAATGTCTCAGTTGAAGCCACACGGCTGAAAATATGATCTTGGGCCGAGTGCAGATCTTCAGGTGACGATGCTGAGATATGTCATAGCTGAGGCCGGGGTCAGTGACGCAGACTAAGCGCCCGGAAGTCGGCGAGGCTGGGGAACCATTCTTGTTGGTCGAGGCTAAGACAGACGGGATGATCAATAGTTCTAAGTATCTGCACCAGGATGCTGGAATGCGTTGACCTTGAAGTGGAGAGAACTAAGTACATGCAATCTAAACTATCGATTCTTAGTAACGTCGATCATGAAACTACGCTTGGGTGACATGCGCACCAACACAGGGGTGAGACGGGGTCGTACCTTGGCCAGGTCAACTTTTCTCTCGGAACCTTCAAGTTTTTCTCTTCCTTGTATTTTCTCAGATTTTGCTGAAAAGCTCCATCTGCATTGGTTTCTAGTTGGTGGTGCCAGGGACAATCCTTGCTAATGCATCAGTGCGTTTTGTAAGTGACCTATTGAGTCTGTTCCCGTATGAGCCTACCATAGACAGCGTTAAATCCTTCATTTTGTCATTCGTTTTCTTTAACAAAAAAATATTTCTACAAACTATCTTTCTCATATACTTCTTTATTGTTTGTTCTTATATCATCGTTTCATAATTTGCCCTCTTCTTATCATCCAGACACCATGTCTGAACGTACACCACTTATCGGATCGGACCATGAGAACCAAAGCTATGGCTGTTCTCCTCGTGATGTAGCTGAGACCTCTGAGCAGGATGGAGAAGTCGCAATCATTTGCAAAGAGCTCTCCTTCGCAAGACTCGCTATGATCATGAGCACAGCCTGGCTTGGCGTTTTTCTCGGAGCAGCCGATACGACCGTTATCGCTACCCTGTCTGCTCAGATCTCCAGCGAGTTCAACTCTCTGAGTCTCCTGTCCTGGCTTGCTACGGCATATCTGATAGCCAATGCTGCCAGTCAGCCAATCTCAGGCCGCCTCACTGACATTTTTGGTCGTGGGCCTGGTTTGGCATTTAGTAACATTGCCTTCGCAGTGGGGAACCTCATATGCGGCCTTGCTACTAGCCAGAAAATAATGATACTTGGAAGAGTCATTTCTGGCATTGGTGGTGGGGGTCTTATGAGTATACCAACCTTCCTAGGCTCAGATCTCGTCCCTCTTCGGAAGCGTGGATTGGTGGGAGGTATTGCCAATATCTGGTATGCTTCCGGCGCTATGGTCGGTGCTGTATTTGGTGGCTTCTTAAATGACTATACCAGCTGGGGATGGAGAATGGCTTTTCTCATTCAAGTACTTCCTTCTCTCCTCTCAGCTATCATCGTGTACAGCCTGATCAAAGTTCCACCCAAACAGTCCGACAAGTCGTACGTCAAGCGTATCGACTTTGGTGGCGTCTTTTTAGTTTCCTCTTTCCTGGCAGCCCTCGTGTTAGGTCTGAGCTCTGGAGGAAATATAGTCCCGTGGTTGCATCCTTTGCCCATAGCAGCCATTTCGCTCTCGATATTATTATTCTTAGCCTTTGTCATCTGGGAACTTAGAGCTTCCCAGCCGATTATTCCCGTCCGGCTTCTTCTCAACCCGACAGTACTCGCTTCTTGCCTAGCTAGCGTGTTTTGCTCAGCCATTGCTCTGACCAGCATCTTTTACGTCCCTCTCTACCTTCAGGCCCGTGGGGATTCCGCCACTAACGCGGGTTTGAAGATATTGCCGGCATCAGTTGGCACATGTCTCGGAGGACTCGTGCCCGGGTACCTTATGAAGAAGACGGGCAAGTATGTTGGACTGGTGGTGAGCAGCATTCTTCTTCTAGTCACAGGCACTGGTATATTCGCATTTCACAATGAGACCACTCCAGCTTGGATGACTTGCCTAGCCTTCTTCATCGTTGGTCTCGGTTACAATGCCGTCTTTAGCATCACACAGGTCGCTTGCGTAGCGGCAGTAGGGCATGCACAACAGGCCGTTGTCACATCCACCACTTGTAAGACTTTCAGCAGCCCTTGATAAGAAAGCTACTAACATATCTATAGACCTTGCACGAAGCTTGGGCGGTACCATTGGAATAACACTTGCATCCGTCTTATACCAATCAAGCCTAGACATGAGCTTGCAGGCACGGTTCGGGCATCAGCCTAATGCGGTGGAAGAAATTCGACGTATAAAGGATGACCTCACCGAGATTCGTCGTCTGCCGGAGGGCTGGTATAGCGGAGTGATAGAGTCACTGATGCAAGCTTTTGGACATGTTTGGTTGATGATGCTGGCTTGGGCAGTTCTAGCCTTGATCTCTATCTCGCCCATCAAGCAACACAAACTTTTCAGTACGTTGGATAGAAAATGAGCAAGGGTTTAGACTTTGAACATGGAAAAGAATGTAGCTTGAAAGTATAGCATCACTAAACCAGTTATCAAAGCACAGATGTCATATTTCAAAATATATAGTCCAAATGTTATACACTATGATGAACTCGATGTTCTGTTTCCCGCCACAAGTCCATCATCATTCTCCATCTCCTTCCATGCACTCTCCAAAGCATGAACCTTGACACTAACTTTGACATCCTCGGGCAAGTCAGTTGCGCTGAATATCATGAGTGTCAATGGCTCTGTGGAGAAGAAAGTGTTGGTAACACTATCAACACCATCGTTGAGGAAAGCCTCGTAAATAGACCTATCAATGACACCGCTAAGGCTCCAGGTGCCGTTCTCAGTAGCAAGACTGCCAAGGGAGGTCTTATCAGTGTAGAAGATATTGTCAAACCCCTTGACACCACCACGGTCGAGGAAGAACACGGGGTCGCCGCCGAGGTAGTAGCCGCTCTTGATGGCTTCGTTGGTGATGGGGCTTGAGAACGTCCAGTTCATAGAAGAGGTTGGGGGAATTCCACCGTCGGGAATGCCAGTGACATTGACTTCCCAGTAAATAGCGTTCGATTCAACATCGGAGTAGTCAACAATGAGTGTTCCGTTGCCAAAGCTGCTGTTGGAGGCGAGCTCACGACCCAGCACAGGGCTAAGGTCATAAGGCTTGGAGACAAGCTTCCAGCCAACGCGCTTAGCCTTGGTGAGGTAGTTCTCACGAGGAAGACTCATCGCACTTCTCCAACCCTCATCGCCTGTAGGTACGACGCTGGTGTACTGCCAGTTGGAAGCCCAAGCAATAGAAACAGGATACTCGTCCTCTGAAAGACCATAAAACCACTGCCCAGCATAGTTATCTTTTCCAAAGTCTGCGATTCGTGCAGCAGCGTCAACAGCCTCAAAGTGAGTACCGTTGAAAGTACCAGGGAAGTACTCAGTGATAGAACCTCCTAATGGCGCACCAGGGTTGATGCTGATAGCCATGAGCCACATATCATCTTGCTTGTTACCGTCCCCATCCACGTAAGGCATGGGGATCATGTTTGGACACTCGTACTGCAGACCGAGAAGGCCATGGTGGGAGAAATTGCTGGTAGGCTTCCAGTCCTTGAGGTTGTCAGATTCAAAGATGCCGATCTTGAAGTCTTGAGGGTAGGCAACGACCATGATCCATGAGTCATCGTAGCGAATGACTTTAGGATCGCGGAACTGAGTAGATGTGCTGTTGATGACGGGGTTATTGGCATATGGAGTAAACGTGTAGCCTCCATCTCGCGAATAGGCGATTGCCTGGTCTTGGACAGTCGGCGATGATAGAGTCTGTATATCGTTAGCAGTGATCATCCAACTTCTGTTGACAACTTACGTAGATCGCAACTACACCATTGTCTTGGTCAGGGAAGAATCCGGACGTGTTGTTGACATCAACAACAGCACTTCCAGAAAAGACATAAGTGTCTTTCTCCGGTGGGAAGAGCGCAATGGGCTGATTCACCCAGTGGTACAAGTCCTTTGACGTTGCATGGCCCCAATGCTGGTTGCCCGCGACTACATCGGTGGGATTATACTGATAGTATAAATGCCAGAGACCATCAGCATCGCGGAACATGCCATTGGGGTCATTCATGAAATGTTGGGGAGGAGAAAAGTGAATCTGAGGACGGTATGTGCCATTGTAATCGCCCGTGATGGGTGTTCCAGTTGGTACAGAAGGAGTAGTGGAAGACTGGGCGGCACTGAGCTGGACGAGGCCAGCCACGGTCGAGAACAAGAGACCTCTCATGGTGATCAAAGACGCAAAGTGTATCTTGCTGAACAATTCAAGATTTCGAGGATTATATGACGCTTATATACCCAACATCTGATCAGGCGATACCCTCCCAACGACATCGGCACCGATCCAACGGTTAGCGTTTTTCTTCCCCGCGTCCATCTCCAGGCAAGAAACACGCCGATCTGGAGAAGGGGTGATGTCAGAGCCATAGGTTAATCTGGCGGTTGTGGGGAAGACATGGGAAATGGACCGACTTGGCGAGGTAGCGTCGGACCGATAATCGTCGTCATCGAATGGGAGATGGAGTTCAGGTTCTGAGTGAAGATCTTATCTTGAATTGTATTGCAGTTGGAGTTTGCTACTCCACATTAACGGCCCGACAGTTGAGATGATAGAAGTTAATCGGGGAAGTCGAATCATGGGGAAAGTTTAAGTGAGGTGAGACATTCCGAGATGAAGCGATTTATTGTCGGTAGTTGAGGAATCGTGCAATAGACAGAATATGAGCATGTATCTATTCCAATGGTTCGATCAATTGAGCATTTTTGGAGGATGGACGGTGAAAGAGGCAACAAGATGCAGGGTAACTTAGTTGGTGGGGTTGACTACAGGGTTAGCGATGACAGTAACATTGCATTGCGCCGGATACTCGGAAAGACAAAAATGCTCACATGATGAGAAAGGGCAGTATTCTATTTAGTAAAAGAAAAGAGAGAGCAAAAGTACATGCAAGAAATATCCACAAACACACTCCAGGCACCTCTATCCATCCTTGCATCCCGGTGACATTACTCCTGACGAAAGCATTCTTCATCTACTCATCACAGCAGTATCGCCCTTGTCATCGCTAAACTCCACCTCCAGCGCCGTCAAAAATTGCTTCAACCCCTGCTTCTTCGCTTGACCAAACCATTGGAGCACTTTTGCAGTTGGTAGCTCTTTCAACTCTGGCAATTGCTCGCAAAGGTTCGCAAATTCACCCATGCTCAATGTCTTTGTGCCCGCGTGCTCAATGATTTGTATCCCGCCTGGTGGTTGGGTAGAAGATTGGAGAAGCGCGTCGACGATGCGGCTCGAGATCTGATCAATTGGCGCGAAATGACCCGTGCCATTCAGACCTGTTGGATCGGGGCGCAGGGAAATGGCTTTTGCGAGACGAAGAAGCTCATCTGACGTGATGGTATCCTCATCGGCAGTCTCGGTAGCAGTCAATGCTGGCGCTGGGCGGTGAATAAACACAGGCAATCCAGCTCGCTTCGCAGCATCACGCAACAATCCTTCAGCAGCCCACTTTGACGCGACGTATCCATCGCTGCCATCAACAGGTGGATGTCCATCTCCATACCGTTTGACAGCTCCACTGGACAACACGTGAACTGGGAGACGGCGGGGAAGCGCGAGACGAATGAGTTCCGCGACGCTGCTAACGTTGACGGCGCGAAGGGAACGGTAATCATCCCAAAAAGAACGGTTAGCACCGCAGTGGATGATCGCGTCGACACTGTTGCTGAGAAGCGTCAAGTCATTGTCAGAAAGACCCAGGCTTGGTTGGCTGAGATCTCCACGCCAGAGAGTGGCTTTGTCGCTGGTCTCGGTGGTTGACGCGTCGCGGACAAGACAGTGTATCTCAGACACTTGAGAGGCCTCGGCAAGATGGGACATCAAGTTCCGCCCCAAGAACCCAGTCGCACCAGTGACAAGAACGCGAACAGGACCGTTCATCTTCTGCAAAGCGACTTGCGTCACGCTCAGCCATTCGTCGGGAATCTTGGTCTCCCTCTCCCAATCAATGTCACCACCACTGACCTCGTCGTTCACCAGCGCAGCCATCTCACGAAGCTTACTGGCAGCCATTAGGTTCAAAAGCCTTAGCGACACGTTGAACTCCTTCCTGATCATGCCCTGAAGCTTGATCAGTAGCAGTGAGCTTCCGCCGACGTGGAAGAAGTCAGTGTCTGCCGTGATGGTAGCAGATGCGCTCGCTGGGACCAGAGTCCTCCACATCTTCGCGATCTTCTCCTGTGTCTCCGACTCGAGACTGCCCTCTTCAGCAACGGCATCATTGGCCGTAGCCGGAGTAAAGGCAGGTAGAGGAAGGGCTGCAATCACATTGCGGTCAGGCTTCTGATGCGCTGTCAATGGGAAGCGATCAATTGGTAGCATCAAGGCTGGAAGCATGTAATGAGGCAAAGGGAGCTTCGAAACGATCTTGCGCAAGAAGGACTCTACTTCAGGACGACGAAGACTCTTGTCAGCGACAACGACATGCGCGACAAGGAAACCATCATCATCGTGATCCTCATGACGATCCTCAGGGTATCGTAGAGTCACAACAGCATCTGACAGAACGCCCTGGGCTGAACTCAAAATAGCACTCTCGACGTCACCCAACTCAATGCGATAGCCTCGCAGCTTGACCTGGGTACCACCTTCGATACGACCCAATATATCGACCATACCGTTCGCACGAAGTTTACCACGGTCGCCGGTGCGATACATGATCTTCCACTCCTTCGACGACGTCCATGGATCTGGAATGAACTTCTCCTTGGTAAGATCTGGACGTCCAAGATAGCCATCTGCGACACCAGCACCGCCCACCACAATTTCGCCAGGATAACCGCGTGGAACGAGCTTCATGTTCTCGTCGACGATGTAGGTAGAGTAGTTGGCGCAAGGGAAGCCAACGTCAGTGACGTATCGCATCTGCGCCTTCTCACCCTCAGCGTAGTCAGCAAAGTTGAGTTCAATCCTGTTGGTGACAGTTGTCTCGGTCGGACCACAGTGATTGAAGACTCTGAGATGAGGAAGTTCAAGACCAGCAAACGCGCGAACAAGCGCGGTTGACAAAGGCCCACCTGACGAGGAAGCGTTCTCCCAAGCTGTGCAATCGAGAAGACGGTCTCGGGCAAAGCGATGCCAGATGCTATACTCGGACGGCGTGCACATCGTGTAAGTAATGTTGTGTCGAGCAATCATGTCGACTGTACCAAGAGGGTCGCCGCGCTTCGAGTTGGGAACGACAAAGACACAACCGCCGTTGCAGAGCGCAAGCATCGTCTGGTCAATTGAGAGATCAAAACTGAAAGCGCTCTGTTGGAGGACTCGTGCAGCGTAGCTGGGTTTATCCTGCTCTTGGACGATGGCATGTGGCTCGACGAGAGCCTTGAGACTTCGATTTGTATGGACGACGGCCTTGGGAATGCCAGTTGAACCGCTGGTACAGAGGATCATGGCCTTCTGACCTGGCTGAGCGCGAATCAGGACTTCAGCTGCAGAAGATCCAGCGATGGGAACGTGGATCATCTGGGCGGATTGGGTTCCCAATTGATCAAATTTATCGGCCGTAGAGTCGTCAACAAGAACTGCCTGGGGTTGAGCGACCTGTATGTTTGCCGCCAATCGAGGCATCCCGATGGGCGGATACAAGGGCACGTAGGTCATGCCGAGCTTGAGAATTGCAAGCATCGAGCAGATCCAGTCGACACCAGTTTCTTGGAATACACCGATGAAGTCACTCTCCCTCAAACCAGCTGTGGCCAAAGAAGCGGCGATCTCATCGATGCGACGGCCCATTTGCTCGTAGGTCAATTGGCTCGTCTCATCGCCGAGTGCCGCCGCGGTTGGGTTCTCGTGGATCATGGTGTCAATGCGATGGGAGAGCGTGTCGGCGTCGGGCCAACCATCAATCGTCGGACCCAGAGAAATAGACAAGTCATCCTCGTTCCAGGGCGGCAGCGACTTGAGTGTCATCTTTGCGCCGACTTCGTCTGCCGTAACCTTTCCCAAAAGATTGGCATAGGCCCGAATGAGCATCTCAGCATGCTCCCCATCATACAACGTCGATTGAACCTCGACACCAACACGAACACTCCCACCATTCTGTTCGTCAGAGTCATCAAGGATGTAAAATGCAAGATCACTACCTTGGCGCTCTGCTCGCCCTGTGCCCATCTCAGCCCTGCAATCGCCGAGTCTGAACCACTCTTTGTGTGAAACGCGGTAGTCAATCAGGACTTGTGCTACGGGTACTGCATCTCCATGACGCGTGATGCATAGCTCTTTGAGGAGAACATCGAGCGGAAGAACGGAATGTTCGAGGGCCTTGTAGGTCTTTGTGCGAGCGGCTTTGACGGCATCTGAGAAGGAGAGTTTGTTGTAGTCGGTGCGATCGAAGCGGAGGAAGAGAGTGTTGACGAAAAGACCAATTGTATCCATAAAGTCTTTGTCGAATCTGTTGGTGTCGTCCATCGCGATGAACAAGCGATCAACAGAGTCGGGCATCAGACCAAAGAGCAGAGTCTGAAGAGCTGCGACGTAGACGTGGAATGAGGTTGAGTGATTGGCCTTGGCAAGCTTCCTGACGCGCGCAGCTTCCGAAGGCTCAAGAGTAATCTCTGCGTTGTAGCAACTGTAGTTCTCGAGTAACTTCCTGTGGCTGACCTTTGCAAAAGGTAGTAGAGGAAGTGGCTCGGGTTCGGGCATGATGAGCTTGCGATAATACTCGATCGCCTTCCTCCACTCGAATGGCTTCGATAAGTTCTGCCGACGCTGCTTGGCAATGTAAGCTCGATACTGCTTCGCATCAGGCAGTGTGGGAATCAATCCATTGGCGTTGTAGGCTTTTGCCAGGTCGCGCCAGAAGATCTCGAGACTATACCCATCAAAGGCGATATGATGGAATGCTAACACTAGCCAGTGCTCAGTATCAGATTGGGAGAGAAGTGAGAGTTTGATGGTTTCCCAATCGCCGAGGTTCCAAGGGTGAGAGTGAAGCCATTCCATCTCCTGCTCAACATCCTCCTTGCTATTGATGTCTCGCGATGTAAGATGCACAGTCGGCTTGGAGAGAACGCCTTGCATGGGTGTCTCGAGGGATTTGCCCCCAAACTGCAATATTGGTCAGCTTCGTTCTCAAAACAGACTACCTCAACTGCTCCGGCGAAAGGATCGAAGTAGTCACTTACAAAGAATCTCGTCCGTAAAATCTCATGCCTCTTCGCAACACCCTCCAACGCCCTCTCCAACTTCCCAACGTCAACCCTGCCCTTCAAATGCGCCGAAATCGTAACATCAAACGTAGTTTTATCCTCCAACGCCGTAGTAAGGAACCAAAAGCGACTCTGAACAAGAGACATCTCATCGACAATCTCACTCGAACTCTTCACAATCTCCTCCCGCCTCTTCGCAGCCGCCGCTTCTTCATCTGCACGGCGCTTTTTCGCTACCTCGTCTTCGAGCTCTCGCTTATGCCTGTCGTTCGATCCATTGTTATTCTTCATGTTGTTTAGAGATGGGGGGATGCTTGCCGTGTCAGCTCCCGCTGTGCTCTTTGCGGTCGTGGAAACGTCTGTCGCGGAGCTTTGCGAGACAGCGTCGGAGTCGCCAGTCACAACGTCTGAGCTAGAGCTTGAGGTTGGAGACTCAGTGAGCTTCTTGTCGCTGTCTGGCTGCGCTTCATTGCTTGCCTCGTCATCATCGCGGTCCAGGTCAAGAAGAGCCTTGGGAATTCGCTCCAGGGCATCGCTTGCGAGATCAAGAATGGAGTTACCACCCAGGATTTTGAGAACAGGCATGTCGGTATCGAGTTCCTTCAAGAACCACGATCGCACGTCCACAGCCACCAGCGAGTCAACACCTTGGTCCACCAAAGCCAGCGACTCGGGGACGTCAGTCTCTGCAGGAATGCGCAGCATCTTCTTCAGCTTCAAAGTGAAAGCATCAGTGATGATCCTCAAGGCCTGGTCCTTGCTAGTGACGCGCTTCAATTGGCGACTGAGCGACACCGCAGCTGCGTTACCTGACGCATCGACATCTGCATCGCCGTCGACTCGTTCAATCAGCATGTTGCTGAATTTGGAGTCATGAATGAAGAATGACTTGTGCTCATCATCGGAGAATTGAGGCATGATTCCCTGCGAGATTTCGCCACCCTCAATATCCTCATCAGGATCGAAGCGCTGTCCAGCGAGAATGGCTTCTGCGATGAGCTGATGAAGACCTTGAGCCGAGGTATTGGCGATACCAATGTCCTTGAAGAAGCTCGCGTCGTAGATCTTCTGTCGCTCAATGTAGCCGAGACCAATGAGAGCGCTGATGTTAATGATAGACGCTGCGAGACCGCGCTTGCGACGATTGTTGACGAGGGAGGCCATGAACATGTTGGCAGCGGCGTAATTGGCTTGACCTCGAGATCCGACGATACTAGCTGCCGAGCTGAACATGAGGAAGAAATCCAGCTTGGTGTCGGCAAATAGCTCATCGAGATAAACGCTGCCATTGACCTTAGGCGCAAGGACCTTGTTCAGATTGGCAGCGTCCATGTCCTTGAAGAGAACATCCTGTAGAAGCATGGCACCATTGGCAACACCAGCGATCGGTGGCAGCGTGCGGGTTATGGCCTGGTAGCACAGATGAAGGGATTCCTTGCTAGTGATGTCAAGTTTGCGCGGGACGACGGTGACACCGGCTTGCTCCATGTTGTCAATGAATCGCTGGTCGACCTTAGGATAGCGACTGGTCAACACGACATATCGCGCTCCATGAGCGGCCATCCATTCACAGCACGATTGACCCATCTCGCCTGAGAGACCGACGAGAAGGTATGTCTTGTCTGATCGGAAAATGTTGGTGTGATGGTCCAGAGGATGAACGCGCACTGGCACTGATGTAGTGGCCCAATCAACGAGGTGTAACGACTGGCCAGTTGGTGCAGTGAAGGCCTCGATGTGGTTGAGCGGGATAGTCTCACGATCACGAGCTTCAATAACCATGCTGCTTGCCTTGTTCCAAGCAGCCTGGAGCGCAGCCTTTGCATCTGCTAGATCGCCTGGGCGAACCTCAACGCGGTTTCGGATCAACGACTTCTCCGTCCGAGCGTACCAAGGAAGGCACTCAACCATAGCAGACGCGACAATCGCAGAAGGGCTGTTGGGGGCTGAGAAGTCGACCAGAAGCGAAGAGGTAGTCAAAGCAGGGAGGACCTTCCTAATAGCACGAGATGACATCTCCTGCACCAGCCAAGTGGTCTTGCCGGGGAGATCTTGAGGCTGCTGACCTTCAACCAGGCAACCAGTGAAGCTGACGCGCCAGGATGGGGCGGGATGCGACTCGAACAAGCTCATGATTGCAGCGCGCACCAAAGGATCCGCATCGTGAATGACGATATGACTGCCCTTCTGCTGAGGGACCAAGGCTGCAATCTGAGCAGCGACGAGGTGCGCCGCTGTCGACAACAGAGCCATTGAAAATAGTTCCTCTGAAGCACCAGCTGGAAGAGCGACCGTAAGGTCTTTGAGTGTCGTCGCTGGCGTCTCAGCAGAAGGTGTCAAAGCGAGAACCCGTTTACCATCGGCGTCGCCAACGCAAAGACGGAAGTAACCCAACGTGCTGATCCTCAAAGCCTGCAGGAGTGACTTTCGGATGCGAAGCTCGTAGCTAGGAACAGCAGCATCGGTCTCGGGTTGAACACGCAGAGGCGAGATCTGTCCGATGACTGGAGCTGCCAGTGGCGCATTGGCGCTGGCATTGAGACTGAATGAAGTCTTGTGTGACTGAGGATCAACTTCCTCATGGATGATGCGGCGGATTGAGTTGAAGCGATGGTTCAATTCCTTGTTGATGTTCAATCGCGGCATGTAAGTCTTCTTCTCAACGACTCGTACCTCAGACTCTTGAGTCCATTGAAGTTTGTCGTTCAGATCAGCACCATTGGCAATCTCTTCGCGCTTCCACTTGTCGAGAAGTTCAATACGTCTCAGAGCCCGGGCAACGAAAGAAGGCACCCATGATCCATCACCAACGGTCGCATTGTCCAGATCGACTGTCTGGAGGGTGATGCTAGGGTACTCTTGGCGAATCGATCGCGCGAGACCGACCACCATGTTATTGTAGGGCTGTTCTGACGCTGCGCCCTTGGTGACCCAGAGGATGTTGCGACCTCGAGCCCAAAGGGTCTTGAGACCATCGAGCTTGGGGTCTGTGACGGTGCGGAGAACAGGCTCATCGAGTTCGGTCAGGCAGAGAACCGAAGAGCCTTCGGGGAATTGATCTTCAGTGATATCGTTGAGAGCTTCAACTGATCTGAAGTGGTTTGTGGTCTGGTAAAAGGGCGCGACGAGAGACTTGGTCTTCTCAACAAGGTCCATCGTTCCAAGGGACTTGCCGCCGACAACCACCAAGCTCTGCTGTTTCTCGGGAACAACAGTGAGTGGTTCTCTCAAGAGATCAACCTTCTCATCTCTCGCCATTGAGACCCAGAGACACATCGGCTGCGTCTGATTGTGGCCGACAGTATGCGTATCAACACCAGTAAAGCCAGTCCTCTTCAGAGCATCGTCCCACTGCTCAAGCGTCAGCATGGGACCCCAAGGGCGACCATACTCAGCGCCAGACCACCAGGCAGCAAAGCCACCCATACCAATACCCAATCGCACGGCATCATTGTTGATGTTCTCGAAGCCAATGAGACGGCCGCCGGGCTTCAGAAGACGACGGATGTTGCGGAGAGCTCCCTCGACATCTCCGGTTGCGTGCAGGGCCATGCCAGCCATCACGACGTGATAAGATGACTCAGTAAAGCCCTGCTCTTCGATACTGTTGTTCATATCGAGAGCCTTGAAGTTAATGCGACCGGAATAGTCCTTGAACTTCTCCTCTGCTTTGTCAAAGAAGGCAGTCGAGATGTCTGTGAAGGTGTAGACCGAGAAGGCACCGTCAATGGCGGGCAGAGCGTGCGATGTCGCACCACCAGTACCTGCACCGACTTCAAGGACGCGCATCTGGGGGTAGATGTGGGCAAGTTGGCGCATCATATTATACATCTTCTGGTCACTTGCTTCGTAGCGAAGAGTCTCCTCGTAGTACCGATTGAGCATGTTATCCTTGGTAAGATACTCGTGCACATTGCCTTCGTTCGCGGGGACGACTTCAAGAAGAGCCTTGGCAGCGGCGTGGGTGAGTCTGAAGTCGTTGGAGTTGGCATACTCCTCCAGAAGACGATCAACCTCAGCTTGGGTGTCGTTCATCATCTCTGGAGTCAGGAAGTGATGTTCTCCGCGACTGACGAGACCAATAACGTGGTCGCACCAAGTGAGAAGGCGCTTGAAGTGCTCTTGAGCTTCATCGCGAGCCCTTGAACCAGCCGGGATAAGCTCAGCGAGACGTCGCACGCAGAATAACGACAGTCTGTCAAGGTTGTCGGCTGAGCGAATCTCTGCATCAGCCACCTCTTGAGGGCGATTGACGCGCGATGCCAGCACACCATCGGGCTCAGAAGGACCATAGACCCAGGTCGAGAAGAGAGGAGAGTCGTTGGCGGAAGTAGCGGGCGTGAATGGCCTCATTCTGGCACCCTCGACCGCGATGTAAGCTTGTTGGCCATCAGGTGAAAGCATCTTCATATCGCCAACGGCCTCACCCAGAGAGTCTGCATCCTCACCAAGCGTGGTACTGGCTTCCCAAGCCATGGTCGCGCCTCGAGCAGCTGACGCGAAGTAAGGATTGACGTGGATCGCATCAATGCCCACCAGCATCTGTAGGCACCACAAACGGCCATCGCCAGGCGCAGCCATTGCAGCGAGAACAGTCTGGACACCAGAGTCCATAAGGCCAGGATGAGCTAGAGTGACTTGGTCTTCCCATTCAGGCCCAGATTGGTCAACAATCTTTCCGATCGCAAAGTCGGACTTGCGCTCAATCTCGACAATGCCCTTGAAGGGAGGGGAATACTGGTAGCCGTGCTTGGCTAGCTCAGTGTAGAAGCGGTCAATCTCAATTGGCGCGAGGTTATATTGACGAGACGGGTCCTGCGCGGTCTGGCCAGGAATGGCATCTGCTGAAGGAGCACCAAGACGCGCGACAACGCGACCGTGAGCGTGAGTAGATGTAACAGCTGGGGCCAGTCCGTGAGTGTGATAGGAGCAGCAAACGAAGTCAACGATAAGCTCATCGTGACTACTCTCAACAGTCTTCATAGTAACAAGTGTCTCAACACTTGAACTGTCATCATTGAAGACAATCGCCTGATCCATGGTAAGATCATAAAGACTCAACAATCTCACGGTCGGAGAGTCCTTGAGATCTCGCACCAGTATCATCGCCGCTTCAAGAGCCATAGCTGCATATCCACAGCCGGGGAAGATGACTTGCCCTTGAAGACGATGGCCACGGAGCCAGGGAATCTCGCGGGCGCGAAGAATGTTGCGCCATTGAGTCATGCCTGGAACACTGTTCTCGACCATACGGCGACCGAGAATAGGGTGAACGGGTTCATCCATTTGACGAAGCGCGGCGCAGAAACGGGATTCTGACCAGAAGACCTGAGAGTCCGCCGAGAAAGGATATGGTGGGAGGTCTCTGACCACAGTGGGTGTTGATGCGCGACCAGAGAGTGTAGCGTCAATTGAAGCAAAGTTGACATGGCCACGACCCAGATTGCGCCAGACAGCGCCAAAGCAATCGGCGACGCTTTCAACGTCGTCCTTTCCGCGAGTAAGGACACCTTGGTATGGTGTACCACTTCCAAGGCTCTCCAGGGCAGGTCCTTTGAGCGCAGGATGAGGTCCCAGTTCCAGGGCCAGGTCAAAGGGTCCCGAATGTGCTAGCGCGCATTCAAGTGCTGGTGCGAACATGACCGGCTTGACCATATTGTCAATCCAGTACTGAGGACTCAAGCTCTCCCGCTTCATTGGCGCAGCATCAACCTTGGTACTGGAGAACCAGAGAGGCCGCTGCTCAGAAATGACTTCTGTATCAAAGCGAACACCGCTTCTCTGCAGAGCCTCAAGATACGGTCCTGCTGCAGCCTGCATGTGACTAGAGTGATACGCTGTATCAACCTTGAGTCGTCTCGCAAATTTGCCTTCGTCTTGGAAGACAGCAATGGCCTCTTCAATAGCATCCTCATCACCAGAGAGAGTGACGCTTGAGGGTGCATTGACAGCTGCGACAGTGATACGGCCGGCGTTATCCTCAAGCGCACAGAACTCGAGTGCGTCGGCTTCATCTGTTCCGATTGCTGCCATAGCGCCCTTGATCTCGCTAGAGGACGGCGACGCAGCGAGTTTGGCGTAGCGGCCGCGGTAGTAAGCCGTCACGATGGCCGCGCGACGAGTCATGAAGCCAGCGGCGTACGCTGCTGCGATTTCACCAGAAGAGTGGCCCACCACAGCGCTGAGCTGAATGCCTGCCAAATCTCGGATGAGATCAACGAGAAGGACTTGAACAGCAGTGCAGAGAGGCTGCGAAATGGCGGCCTCGGCGACGCGACTAGTCTCCTTGAAGGCAAGCAGCTCGGACTCGAGGGTGAAGTCGGGTACGTCCGAAGCAGGAAGCTCGGCAAGATAGCTATCGAGCTCGGCGATCTTGCCGCGAGCCCAAGCAGATGACTCAAGAAGTACGGCACCCATGCGAGGCCATTGAGCGCCCTGACCACTGAACACACCGAGAATCTTAGGTGCAGCGACACTTGATGATCGGTGGAGCTTGTGTGATGAGTCAGTCAGGCGCTCAATCTCATCAAGAATAGCACTTCTGGCGGCTTCTTGAGGATTTTCAGAACCAGCAGGGACAACGACACTACTTCTGTAAGGTAGTGTTGAGCGTCGGTTGTGTAAGGTCCAAGCCAGATCGGACATGTTTGTCTCATATCGCTCTTCCAAGAAGCTGAGATAAGATGAGAGAGCTTCTTTGAGAGCCTTCTCGCTATTGGCAGAGAACAGAAGAGGTGTATACAGACGAGGAGGCGCTGCTTCAGTGGTCGCTGCAGCCTGGTTGTGAAGAGCAGGCTCGTAACTCTCCAGAATTGCATGAGCATTGGTACCACCAAAGCCTGTCAAATATAGTTAGCACATGTCAGAGCCGTACGACTGCGATGGGGACCTTACCAAAACTGTTAATACTAGCACGTTTGACGCTCCCATGTACATCAGGCCAGGCCTTTGCAGAAGTCGGAACTTCGAGATTGCTGTAAAACGGCTCAATATCAGGGTTGAGTGTCTCAAAGTGCATGTTTGGTGGAACAGTAGCGTTCTTCATCGCCATCATGGTCCCAAGCAGACTCGCAAGACCAGCTGTGCCCTCCGTGTGACCAATCTGGGTCTTGATGGAGATGACGTTTAGCTTCTCATCGTAAGGCTGACGTTCACTAAAGAATGCTCTAGAGATGGCCTCAGCTTCTTTGGGATCTCCAGCTTTGGTGCCTGTTCCATGGGCGTGGAAGAGCTGAGGACGGTCTGAGGGCTTGGTAATGTCCAGGCCAGCCCTTTGATAGACATCGCGAATAAGAGCTGTTTGAGCGATGTTGCTGGGCACAGTCAAGCCTGGGGTTTTGCCATCCTAGTATGATTAGCGGTGGTCTTCTGCACAAATACATAAGCCACTCACCTGGTTCACTCCAGTCTCACGAATAATGCACTCGATCGGATCTCCATCCGCAAGCGCCTGACTCAGCGTCTTCAAGATAACCGAGGCAAATCCCTCACCTCTAGCATATCCATCAGCGTTAGCATCCCACATGCGACTCCGACCCGTGGGCGAAATCATGCGCAACTTGCTCTCGCAGATGTACATGCCAGGAAGCAAGATGAGATTTGCACCTGCAGCGACTGCAACGTTGGACTCGCCGCTACGCAGAGTCCTGACTGCTTCGTGCACTGCAACCAGACTTGAGCTGCATGCTGTAGATCATTTTCTTAGTTTGTGGGGTTTGTAGATCAGAGATAGGGAAGACTTACCTGTGTCGATGCTCATGGAGGGACCGTGCCAGTCAAACTGGGTCATTCATGTTAGTTCTGCACCAGTGTTGTAGCGTTCCACTCACTGTTACAACGTTAGCACTTGAGATCTTAGAGTAAAGTAATGACTTACCAAAGTATGATACACGATTGGACATGACAGCGCGAGAAACGCCAGTGCCCATGTAAGTGGGAATATCGTCCCAGTCTTTGGCAAGCATTTGGGCCCTGCATCATGCGTTGTCAGTAACATGGACATGCGAAGATATGATCTGAGTACGCACCAGTCGTCACACATCTGTCCCACAAATACTGATGTCTGCATATCAAGATCGGTCAGTTCTGCTACAAGAGATATGATCTGTAGTGTTGCTGTCAATACTCACATCTGAGCCCTTCAAGTCTTCCATCGCCCTGCATACTGTCAGTGCCCAACTTCTCACACACCCGGTATAACTCACAAGCCTGCGTCAACGACAGAGTCATACACAGTCTCCAGTAACAACCTCTGCTGAGGATCCATAGCCTCAGCCTCCATAGGCTGGATGCCAAAGAAGCTATTGTCAAACTTTGTAACATCCTCATCGAGGAAGTAACTCTGTGTGACATTGGTAGTGCCATGATGCGTCGGATCAGAGTGGTAGAATGAGTCCACATTAAACCGAGCCGGCGGCACCTTCTGCAGGACATCTCGGGATGAGCACACCAGATCCCAAAGCTTAGAAGGTGTGTTACAACCGCCGGGGAAACGACACGCAGTGCCGACCACGGCAATGGGTTCATTAGTTTTTGAGAATTTTGTCATTGTAAGGGATAGTCGTAGTAACTCAAAAGATAATTCTCAAAAGCAAAAAGTAAGGGGTTCACTAAGTTCTGCTTGGTACAGCTAACAGTGGCGTTGACTTTATAAGATAGTGGGTGGGAAGACAGAACCTCAGGACTTGACTTATTTTGCTAACACATGGGAAATCTACTCAATGCTCTATCACGACTACGTCCTAGATGGGAATGGGATTCCAGGGGCTTGAGCATCAAGGATTCTGGACAGCCTCTCCACTCCGCCTTCGCAGCCGCTCTCACTTACCGGATGAACAGTTCCTCTCCCGGTCCCGATAATCCTCTTGCCATGCTCGGCTACCGGCTCGAAACTCTTGGGATTCAGCCCCCAGTGTGCAGGATATCAAGGTCCATTGTAACTCTGCAGCGGTAAGCTTATCAAAGAAAGCGGAGAAGATTTGGTCATTTGGATTGGCATATCGATTATTGGTGATCAATGTTGCAGAAGGATTGTGGTGAAGTTTCAGGAGTGGTGTCTTGGTGAGATACTTTGAAATGAAGTATAGAGATGTTTCGCAATAATGATACGATTATTGGTGGAATAGGATCTGTGGAGTGCTGATGTGATGCGACGGATGAGCAAGGTTCATGCAGGTGTTTGTCATATCAATGGATTGCATGAGTGAATCAGGATGAGGGAGACAATGGTCTGACATCTGAAAAGCCAAGATGTGTTATTATGAAGCCGCTGACCTGCATATCGTAAGCGTAGTCAGTAGACTGTATTGAATTGGGTGTTATAGCAGGTGTTAGTTAAAAGAACCAATTATACACCCCTATTTAGGACTATATCTTATAATACGTGCCTTAATAGGGCTATTTTAAATATTTATAATAATAAGTATTATAGGTAATAAGGAATATGTTTAAAGGCTTAGTTAACATATATAAGTAGTATTCTTTTATATACTCAGCTGTTAAGGTATTAAAATAGAATTACCTTTTAAGAAAAGTTATAAATATTATGATTAATAATTAATATTCTTTTATCGTAACCCTTTATAAGCCTTTTCAGTATAGTATATAATCTCACGCCCAGAAGCAAGCCGTCCCACATATGATAGCAAGGTTTATCCATAGCTACCCGCCATGCATCATACCACTCGCCCAACTCGCCATTCACGCACACGTTCTCCATCTCAACTCCAGCATTCAGCTCCTTCGGATGCAACAGTCATCTGCCAAGAGTAGCCAAGATATCAATCTAGATTCCTTCTTTAGTCAAACCTGGTTTCTTCCTTAAGTGGTGTGACATAAACACCAACCTGCATACGAGTTACCAGGATGTGACATTAAAGCAAGTTAAATAGAGCGTCTATTTCGACTCTTTGATGACAGGGCCCAAGCAGGCAACGAGAAAACTATGGAGCCAATCACCATTCCCAAGACGCAGCGTGCTCTTATCGGCACTGAGCGTGATACCCTCGAACTGACAGACGCCGCACCGGTTCCTACCCCTGGCAAGGGATGGGTACTGGTCAAGAACGTGGCGGTGGGCCTCAACCCCATCGACACTAAGCTTACAAGCGGATATACGGTTCATGGAGCAATTGGTGGCTTTGACTGCTCTGGTAAAGTCATCGCCCTCGGCCCCGATGCCTCAGACAGTCCTCTCAAAATAGGCGATGAGGTTGGAATCATGGTGCTTGGCATGAACCGGTCGATGCCGGACGTGGGAGCGTATTCCCAGTACACTCTGGCTCAGGAGGATTTCATCCTTCGCAAGCCACCCGGGTACTCCCTTGCTGACATGGCGTCTCTCGGCACTGTCTTCATGGCTGCAGGCCTAGCCATGAGGCGGCTCGAGCTCCCCGGGACACCCCTGCAGCCCTCACCAACACCCCACTACGTGCTGGTCTACGGGGGTGGGACAGCAACAGGCACCATCTTCTGCCAGTTGACGCGACTGGCGGGTCTCCTGCCAATTGCTGTATGCTCCCCCAACAGCAACGAGCTCGCCAAGAAGTCCCAAGCCGTTGAGTGCTTTGACTATCGCGAACCCGACGCTTCCGTGGACGCAATCAAGAAGCTCACCAAGAACGGGCTCAAGTACGCGTTTGACTGCATTGGCTCGGTTGACTCTGCGCGCTTCTGCTTCCGAGCAATCGGCCGAATGGGTGGGCACTACGAGACGGTGCATGTCCCCCACGAAGCCATCACGCGAACGAGGAAGACGGTTAAGTCGGGATTTACGTATGGGCTTGAGATGGCGGGGTTGGACATTGACATGCCGCCGCCTCACGGGCGGCCTGGCAATCCCGAGCTGAGAAAGTTTGGTGTCGATCTTGCGCGGATGCTGGAGGGATTGCTCCGCGATGGTAAAATCGTTCCGCATCCTGTCCAGGTGAGGGAGGGTGGATTGGAGGGCGCCCTACAGGGCTTAGAGGAGATCAAGGCGGGGACCGTTAGGGGCCATAAGCTGGTTTACTTGCTCTAGACAGCGGTGATCGAGGCACTTGGACACGGTAGTTAGCGAGATAGTGAAAGTATTATTATTGAACGTCATTTCGTAATTCTGCCTTTGTATACGCCATGTCATATCATGATACAGTGTCACATCTCATGTTGCTTTTTACTTCTTGAAGGAATGCTCTACCCTGCAACTGATCAGACCACTTTCATGATCCCTGCTCCACAGATGTTGGTTGGTCGATACCCAATTTACGTCAGGATAATCGGTGTCTTTCTTGGTTCCGTGTCAGATTTCGCGTATTGAGTTCTTTTTCCTTTTCGGAAACAATTTCCATGTTTCTTAGTCCCGCGGACTTTACAGATCGACCATTGATCTTTTGTCGTCGCGCAGCCACCGTGGTCACCTCGACTGTGTCACATACAGCGCTTGACAATGAAGTTTCTGAAACGAAACAAGCCTCCAAACGAGGATGAACATCATGTTGTTCATGATGCGAGAGCTACTGCGGAGGAAGAGGCTGCCATTGACTACCCTCACGGCATGAAGCTCGCCCTTATCATGACCTCTGCTTATCTGAGCATGTTTTTAGTTGCCCTAGTATGCGATGCCCTTCCCCAGGTTATCCTAATTGCTCGCAAAAATCACAGCACTTCAATCGGATTTGCTAATAGATCAATTGTCTACAGGACCGACTCATCGTCTCGACCGCCATCCCAAAAATCACAGACGAGTTTCGCGCCGTCGCCGATGTCGGCTGGTATGCATCCGCATACTTCATGACAACATGCGCATTTCAGCTCATGTTTGGCCGACTATACACATTCTTCAGCGTCAAGATCATCTTTCTCATCAGCATCTTGATCTTTGAAGTTGGCTCGGCTGTCTGCGGCGCGGCGCCATCTTCTACGGCGCTCATTGTCGGTCGCGCAATTGCTGGCGTTGGGAGTGCTGGGATTTATGCTGGCGCTGTCATAGTCACGGTGTACTGCATCCCACTGGAGAAGAGAACGCCATATCAGGCTGTCGTCGCTGCGATCTTTGGCGTCACCAGCGTGTTAGGCCCTCTGCTTGGAGGTGCCTTTACTGACTCCAGCGCGACGTGGAGATGGTGCTGTAAGTTCAACTGCCTTCAAGAAATGGATGGTTGCTAATGGAATAATGAGTCTATATCAACTTACCCATCGGAGCTGTTGCTGCTGCCCTCCTCGCATTTTTGCTCCAAGTCCCCGATCGCGCAACTGCTCGTCTTCCCCTGAAAGAAAAACTCCTTCGTCTCGATGGCCCAGGATGCGTTATGCTTCTCGGCGGTATCATTAGCCTCCTCACTGCTCTTCGATGGGGTGGCACAAAGTACCCTTGGTCCAACGGTCGCATCATCGCGCTCTTTGTTGTTACTGGCGTCTGTCTTATTGCTTTTGTCGTGATCCAGATCCTGTTTCCAAACCATGCAACCGTCCCGCCGCATATTTTCACTCAGCGCAGTATCGCAGCCTCATCCTTCTCGATGTTCTGCACTGGAGCTACAATGATGACAACGTTGTACTACCTTCCCATCTGGTTCCAAGCTATCAAGGGCGTCAGCGCTGTTCAATCAGGTATCCGCCTTCTGCCCACTGTCATCGCTCAAGTCATCGCGTCATTCGTCAGTGCTGGCGGGGTACAGACTATCGGACAATACATGCCCTTCATGCTTGTTGGCAATGCCATCATGTGTGTCGGTACAGGTCTTCTTACTCTACTCAAAGTGCATACGAGCAGTGGCGAGTGGATCGGCTACCAGATACCATACGGCTTCGGTTTAGGCATCACACTTCAAATCCCTCTGATTGCATCACAGACTGTACTGCCCTTGGAAGACGTCCCAACGGGCACTTCAGTTCTGATCTTCTGTCAACTCCTCGGGGGTGCCATCTTTGTCAGTGTTGGACAGAACCTCTTCACCAATGAACTGGTGAAAAGGATCAGTGTTATTCCCGGCGTTGATGTATTCAATCTTCAACAAGAGGGAGCTACAAGAATTCTGGATGGTCTGAGCGAAACCACCAAACGGCTTGTTCTGGTAGCTTATAATGCTTCTTTACGGCAAGCTTTCCTTTGTGGACTTATTCTCTCCTGTATAGGCTATCTGGGAGCTGTTTGCATGGAGTGGAGGAGTATCAAGCAGAACAAGCCCAAAGAAGAAGCAACAGGGACTGAGAGCACAGAAACCAAGGAGACAACAGGGGAAGCGGTTGCCGAGAATGCGAACACAAATAGCACCAGTAGAGCATAAGATCAGATACGGAATAGCAGCATTGAATCTCGCATTAGAAAGGAACTCTAGTTTCCAACTCTAGAATATAATTGGAGCGTCATACGCTGTTTACCCAGTATTGAGTGCTTTTCTGCCCGGAGACTTCTTGAGTAGTGTCCACGCTAAACACGTTCTAAACATAAGCTGCATGACTCGAAAAGGGCTACTCGTAGGGCTCCCGAGTAGTGCCCGCGCGCCAAGTTTTCCCGACTCCCCGTTGTATCCCTGTCAATTACGAAATCGAATGCGTCGGCTGAATCCTTCCACCGTTCCCCTACACATTATCTGCCGCGACCTTGCTTCTAGAGTGCCTGTCTGACAGTTTGACAGGGAAAGATCCACATGGCGCCTCCTGTATGGTATTTGGTAAATCCCATGCAGTTTTGTAAGATGTAAGTAAGCACAAAGTCCTGGGCTGCTTGGCGATTGTAACGTTGGTGATGGAACGCCAAGGTGTAATCGCTTGGATCCCACTTTTTACTGCCCGATAACCTTCGGAGGGGATAAACAACAGTTCACAACTTCCAGTCTGACATGCCAATGTTATTGGGATCATTATGCACGTCAGCAGGCCAAGTTCTTGGCTGATAAGCCCCATGAAGCATGAAAGTTGCTAGCATCAAACCAACAGGCAAAAAATACTGACTCCAAGATCGAACGGATTTGTAGCAAGTTCTTCTGAGATTGATTAATTCTTTTGACATACAGGGTAGAGCTTCCAGTTCTTTTTTTCTATCCGTTCGTCAGGTACCAGCTTGCATATGCACCTCACAAAATGTGATAGGCCAAGAACCATAGTATTAGCCAAAAATGGAAGCAGATTCGACGACGCAGTCAATTTCAGGAAACTGTCTCGATAAAAAAGTTCCCAGACAGTCAAACTCTATTTCTTTGGAAGCTACTTCGTCCCCCCCTCTATTTAACAACTACTCTCTGTACACAGCAACCTGACACCCGTTCTTATTCAACTGCCCAATACGGAAAACACCCACAAACGGCGTGGGGTCTCTACACTCCAACCTCTTGTAAGTCTGCGCCATACGAGCAACCATATACCCACACTCATTCATCGTCATCATCTCACCAGGACATCGTCTTGGCCCGGTGTTGTACGGTGTAAGACTCAGCCCCGGGCGCATCTTATCGAAGCGGTCCGGGTTGAACTCCAAGGCGTCATCGCCCCAGTAGTCTGGGTCTTTGTACATGACTGCCTTGTTGATCTGCACAATGTTACCCTTGCGCACGCGCACGGGCTGGTCGCCTTTTGGACCGCCGCCTCGCGGGAGCGTCGTGTCGCGAACTGCGGCGCGGGCGATGAAGAGACCGACAGGGGTGATGCGGTGTGCTTCAGTGAGAACGTTCTGAAGGAGCTTCATGCTGCGAAGACTGTTGAAGTTCAATTCTTTGCCCTTTACTTCTTCTCGCAGTCGCTCCCAAATCTCAGGCTGTCTTGCCAGATTCCACATCACATTGGACAGGAATATCAGAGTAGTCTCGTTGTTGGGAACAAAGAGCAAGCACAGATGAGATCTGACTTCATCGTCATTCGGTAACTCCCGAACCATGTGCCAGCAGACATCCCGTCTCTCCGGCCCAACAGGAAGACCCTTGCTGATGCGCTCCTCGCGCTCTTTGAGTTCCGCACGGGCCTTGGCGATATGCTTATTGACATAACTGTGAATTGTACCAACAACCTTGTACCATGTCTTCCACGGGAAGAGCCAGAGAACGCGGTGCAAGAGAAGGCGAATTCGTGCATATGCCAAACCAGTGATGAAGGCATCAGTGGTCTTATTGGTCTCCTCTTCAGTGACAATATCAGAGTAATCGCCAAAGAGGAACTGAAGATTGAGATTCAATGACCAGGTTCGCAGATGGGGAAACATATCAAAAGTCTCGCCATCAGCAGGAATACCTGCAAAGAACCTTTCGGCAAAAGGTTCCATCCGCTCAGTATTGGCGTACCACTCTCGCATAAAGAATGGTTTGACAAGCGCGCGGGCAAACTCCCAGTCCTTGCCATCGGCACCGACAATACCCTTCTCAGCGAAGGGCTGTCCAGCTTTGCTGTTGTAGCGAATAGGACCGACTTGAAAATCTGCAAGATTGCTGGCCACAGTCTTGAGGTTCTCAGGCTCTATAGTCCAAATCTGACGGCCACCAAGGAAGGTAAGAGCAAAAGTCTTGGGCATCTTGGCGTGCAAGCTGTCCAGCCATGGCACGTAGCGGTTATTCTTCAGAGCTAGTAGCATAGCAATGAAGGCGTCAACACCATAGAATGGATCCCATTGCCAGAGAGTTGGGACGTGGCCGAAGCCCATTGCCTTTTCCTGCTGTCTTTCAGCGACATATTTGATGAAGGATGTGAAGGCAAGGACAGCAACAGTGGAAGATAAGATAACGGGTATGGAGGTGAAGTCAACCCGAGAGGGGATATCAGCAACGAAGCCTGGTATGTCTGTGAAAAGGCCAGGTAAATCGGCGATAAAGCCTGTAGAGTTTGACATGTTGTCTTGTTTTGCTCCTAGTCTGGGACTTGGAAGCGCAGTTTTGTGAAAGTCATTGTGATCCAGGCTCTCCGGTAAAGCTTCACATATGTAATGCCTTATTCACAACTGGTCGTTGATATCGCCTGATTCTCAGAAAGGCTGACTGGAAAAGGTACAAACAGTGAAAGTACCTTTCCCAAGTCTCATGCACGACTATCATCTTCTGATGCACGCAGCTGCCAGGGAAGCGCTGGCGCCCGCTCACTTCACGTCTAGGCGTCTCACCTTTTGCCGCGTCTATCAGCCGTAATCATACCATCTTTACGCAAGCCGAGTATCCTCTGAATCCCATCACAATCCTTCCAACTCTATCAAAACAGTAATCCTTCTGCCTCGCGCAAGACGAATGGCGATTGGCCCTCTTCACGCAGGAACAAATCCTAGTTCTTGGCGCCGTAATCTCGCATGTAAGAATCTGCAACAGACAATGTGCCGTCATGCAAGATTATAAGCGCACGTTGACAACATCAGATCATATGTGTGGATATTGCTAAGCGAGCGTCAGATCATGCTTGCGTTAATCAAAACCTTCCAAGCCCCCCTTGAGTGCCGTCTTGCCGGTAACCCAGAAATGCACAGTCGTGTAACGTGGTTAATAAGCGAGCGCCGCAGACAAGCAAGCGCCGCACTTTTCCCTCCTATATCTAACTTTTTATCTAATTAGATAATTCTTAATAACTAAAAATGCTATAACCTTTAAATAAAGCTAGAACTTTTTTTACATTTTAGGCCCTTTAAAATAATCCTAAACTTAATATTTGATATACTATAAAGAACTATAAAATTAATAAAAGGTAATTATATTACTGCTAAAATAGTATTTAATTATAATATAATTCTATTTTAAATTTATAAAAACTATTTAATTTAAAGGAATAAATAATAGTCTAATTTATTCTTAATTTAGATTTATAAGGATTTCCTTTATAATTATATTTTATAGAAAAAATAGCTAATTCTTTATTAGCTAACTATAATATATTACCTATTAATAAATATTAGGCTTATAACTTTATAAAGTAATAATTAAAGCTAAAGATATATTTATTTTAAAGATATAACTATTAAAGAGCTAAATATAAAGATCTAGCTATTATTTATAGCTAACTTAAGCTTATATAAAATATAATTATAAAGTATAGTATCTATTTAAATAATATCTAGAGCTTTAATAAAATAGGCTTTATAATAGGCCTTATTATAGCTAGAATAGCTATTATAGATTTAAAAATATAAAAAAGGCTAAAATTAATATAGCCTAAAAACCAGAAATAGATTACTATAATCTAGGCAATTAATATAAAAAGTTAAGTAATTATATTATTTATTATTAATATAGATTAATATTACCTTATTAATTAATACTAAAAATATAACCTTTTATTAAATTAAGTTATTATAATAAGCTAAAATAAATAGATAAATAATAAATTAGGTCTTAAGTAATTAAAGTACTTTAATTAATTTATAATTAATTAATTAATTAATCTTTATTATCTTTTAATCCTTAATAATTATAAAAGCCATTACTTAACTAATTTTAAAAGATATTATAAAAAAAATAAAATTATTATACTTTATATATTAGCTTATATATTTTATTTACTTTAGCCTCTTAATATTAAATACTTTAAGTTACTAAAAAAGGCTTATAGCTAAAAAATAAAGTATTTAATTAAATATTTTATAACTTATATTTTTAAGATTAAGTTCTTTTCTGCCTTTTATATTATATTTAAAGCTACCTTTATAAAAAGTAATATCTAAAGGGGTTTTAAAGAAATTAAATTTATTTCTTTTAACTTAAAAACTATAATCTTAAAGCTTAATATATAGCTATAGACCTTAATGCCTTTTAAAAAGGCTATTTAACTATTAATACTATAGGCTTTAAAGACCCTAAAAATAGTAATAAAGGCTTAATTTTAATTTAAATACCTTAAAAGGTAAATTAAAAGGTATTATAGTAGCTCCCTAAAGTCTATTATTAAAGCTTTAAAGTTAGCTATTAAGGCAATAAAGGCAATTATATATAAGATTATCTTATTAAGGGCTAAACTTTATAATCTTTAAGATATAAATAAAATATTAAGCTAATACTATAAGGTAAAAAAGACTAAATTATAAAAAGGAAAGACTATAATTATATAAAAAGTATTATAAGTAATTAATTAAATAGATATTAATATATAAATAATAGCTAAATTATTAAAAAGTAGTAATTAAAAAAGGTTAAAGTAATTAAATAATTAGCACTATAATATATATAGTAAAAATAATTATAATATAAAGATTTATTAAATAGCTTTTAAGTTATTTAGGGAGGAATTTAGTAAGTAAAAGTAAGCCTTTTTAAACTATAGCTTAAGCTTTTAAGCTATAGGTTAAAAAGGCCAAGGAAAGTGCAGCACTTGCTTATCTGCGGCGCTCGCTTATTAACCACGTTATACACATAAGACAGATGCAACCCAAGAAACTGTGGACCGGGTTGTATCAGATATGGGCCGTCCCGCTTGTAAGCCGGGAATGTTGTTTAAGAGAGGGATGAGAGGATAAGGTTATATACACACCTTGAGTTCCAATGCCTGAAAAATAAGGATATAACTTTAAAATAGCAGTATAAAATACATTATCTATATTCTATTAAAGGGGTAAGTATTAATAGGCTTTTTAAACTATTTACTTTATATTATTACTTTAAATATAATTTTATAAATATTTATTACTTATTATCTTTATAAATATTTATTTAAAGTGTAAATTACTTTTTAAAGATAGTTTTTAAGTAGGAAAATAAATTATTAATGTTATGGTTTATATTTTTAAATATTAATATCATATTTAATAGAAGTATTATAAATAAATTACCTAAGTAAGGCTGTTTATATTACTAAGTTACTTGACTTTATTTAGCATTTCAATTAAACTTATTTAATGTATTACCTTTTATATAACTAGATATTAATACCATTACCCATTTACGGCCAAGATCTCTTATCAGGAAGTTTAAGGCCTGTTATACTATAAGAGCTCGCAGCAGAACACCCAACAAATATCCAGTCAGTAGTAAGCCCACTGCCATCATATCATAGATCATTGCATACCCATCATGTCCCAATACGCCGCCACAGCAAGGAACCTCTCTCGAGCCCCTCTTGCAGGAAAGGCCTTCTCCCCTGCCCTCCCAACTCTGGGAAAGGCAGCACCCCCATACCAATCCAAGTGGAAGCGAACAGCACCTGTGCCGCTTTCGGGAGAGAACTTCCTCGATGTTCTGTTCAACCGGACACCTGTCATCAAGCAGCCTGGCTTCCTTGGCCGTGAGGAGTGCTTCGCTCATGAGAAGGCGTTGAGTCATAGGATTGCGCCTTATAGGTATTATACCGGACCTCTTTTGCAGAGGGTTGGGTGTGCGCAGTTTGAGTACCAGGCGCAAGCTGCCGCTGACTTTGAGAATCGCAAGAATGGTTTGTGTGATCAAATTCTCTCTTTTATAAAAAGTGATCTAACATATTTCATCGATAGAAAAGGAAGAGTACTTCAAGGTCGCACAGTCTCTGAGTGGGCTTCATCAAGAGGTTGCAGATCAGACAGGAGTCAATGCCTGGGAGAAAGTCATCGGAACTCTTCGGGCACTGTTACCCGAATATGAGATCGTTCGTGCGTCAGAAGGGCCGGGCAAGACATACTTCTCAGGTAATTTCCGTGCCCTGAACGATTCTACTTGTCTTCACTGCGACTGGACACCGTATGATGCCGCTACTGAGGACTGGATCATCAATCAGGTAAGCCTCCTTGTTCCCGACATGCTCCTTGGATATCTTGAGTAATATCCGTGTAACTAACCTCCTTCTCAGGTCACTCATCAGGCCGTGTTCAACTTGTACATGGCGCCTGTAAAGGGTGGCAGGACCTGGGTTCATGACGTTGAGTGGAGCGAGGAGTGCCTCAACTTTAGAGATCCTGACACTTATGGCTATCGTGATGAGATCATTCATGGCCGGCAGAGTGTCGTAGTCAAGCCGGAGGTTGGCGACCTATGGTTCTTCAACTCAAGGAACATGCATCAGGTTGAGAAAGTTGAGCCGGAGCTTTGTCCTGAGCTTGGTCTACCGTACAGACCACGACTATGTCTCAGTAGCTTCATTGGACTTCTACCTGAGCACAAGACTGGAGGCCGTCCTCGATTGATATTGTGGTCGTGAAGTCGCGACGTCTGGGAGTTGGTTAGAGATGTAGATGGCGTTGATGGTAATCAATTATTAGACCGTTCTAAATAACGCAAAAAACCATTCTGACGGGTCAATAATATGCTTCGAAGTTGAAGATATTTGCCTGATAGTAGCCCTTATGGCTACTAAAGAACGTATACTTCTACTCTTGTATGGCCTAAACCCTAATGATTCAGTACTCAGACTCAGGACCCACTTCGAAATTGTCAACTTCTTTCAATGCCTCCTTCATCTTAGCACAGATCCGACTGGAATCTTCAATCCCAACACTGGTCCGGATGATATGTTTCGGAATGCCGGAGTCTTTGATGCTTTCCTGCTCATCATGTGCTATCAGCTGGACAAAAGGAATTGCAAGAGTGAAGTTGGTTCCGAAGCTTGGGCCTTTGTGAACATCCAAATGGTCGTAAAAGTGTTCAGCAGTTCCCCGGTTGCGAAATACCACACTGAAGACATTGCCATGACCTCCAGTTTGTCAGCGGCGCCTTTCGTAGTTCGTGTATTCTAGGCCGCGGAAGCGAGATGGATGGTTGACGCGAGCAACTGCACGGTGACTGGCGAAAACACGTAGGACATTCACAGTATTTTGGTTGGCTTTCCGCACCCTTTCAACCAGGTTGATCGAGTTGTCTCTGAGGACGGAAATGTCCTGGGGGAAACACGATACATTTCCATATCGACTTCGCATGGCGTCGTGCAGCTCCGCATAGTGACGAGAATTTGGATTGATAATGACGCTATATTAGGGTATGTGTCAGCAGTCAGTGCCATCAAGCCTAAATGTTTTGTATGGCAGCACACACCTTCCTCCTGTCACGTTTGCTGCTCCGCTAAACATCTTGGTTAAACTCGTCGTAATGATATCGACAAATGGCAGGAGGTCTGTGATAGGGTTGTGGGGTCAAAAAGAGGCTTCAGCCTCAAGGCCACGAAGTGAAAGAACACAAAAAAAAAAAAAAAAACATACGGTCAAAATAGTCGTCGCCCTCACTGTTGCCTACGATCTTGCTTTTGGCTGAATGCTAGATATACTGATGACTGACTGCAACAGGCCCTCTCCTGTCGCCTGTGTGACTGTGACCAGAAATAGTTCTATGGAGAAAAGAACTTCTGACATTGAGACAAAGCACTAAAATAAACTGATGCAGATGCTTACTAGGATAAGACTAAACTTGCTTAAGCCTTTATGTCACTGGAAAACCCGTTCTTGAATGTGTCCTGCCTCTCGGTCCTATCACAGAATTTGAGAACAGGAACACAGTTCCTTTCAATGATTCATGGCCATTATAGAGGACAAAATTGAAAGCTCACAGTGATTCGCTAGTTATGGTGGTTTATCCCGCGATATTCCTATATAGATCTTTGACAATAATTTGCGGTACCACTCAGTACTAGAATGAGTGATCAACAAACCGAATAACCTTTCGCCCAGTCCCACTCAGCTCAAATCCCAGAGCATCATTGACAAATGTGACTTTGAATCTGTGCTCATTCGAAATACTGACATCAAGACAGGCCTTCAGCCGGGCCAAAAGGGTCTGCAAATGCGCTGTATCCCCCGAGCTCTGGCCGCCCAGCAGACGAATCTCCAACGAAATTTCTTGAGACGGTTGCATCTTGTCTAGTATCACCTGCCACAGGAGAACTCCCGATTGAGGGTTAGATAAGATAGTATTCAGCTTGTCGAATTGAAAGTCGCATCCATCCCACATGAAACTGAAGCGATGGTCGCGGCCCTGTAGGCGAAGAATGCGGCAATGAGGCGCATCATGTTTGGCAAGCCGACCAACAGATTTTTGTGGCAAAGAATGAAGGGAACCGATGTCGCCAGTTATGTAACGTATCACAGGGTGGCGCAGACGTGTCAGCACCGTTTGTGCAATGACACCTGTTTCTCCGTCTGGCAGTGGTTCAGGGATCTCGTCGCTCTCACTCTCCGCGCAAGATAGAGGGAGGACCTCAATGATTGTCATCCGCGTATCGATAATGAAATCATTATGGTTAGATTGGGGGTCAAAATCGACGAGAAAGGGACTGCTAGCTCCATAAGGCCCAGCTTCTGCACTACCAAGTATAGAGTATATGGCGACCGGGGCAAGCACCTTGTAGATTTGGATTCTCTGCATTAAAGAAAGCCCTTCAGACGTATAGATCACTTTTGTGATCTTGATCTTATTCTTTATGTCCGGAATGGTCGATATCTGATGAACAATCGATATGATCTGACTGCTGTCGCCGGCGAGGACATTGACGTTAAAGTCTTGCAAGATCTGTACCACAGTAGCAGGCGGACATTGGTGGCCAGCGGCTAGCACAGAAGCCCCGGCATTTTCCATAATCTCCAGTGTAAGATCAAGCGATCTAAGAGGTTGTTAGTGGTGATGGATCTTTGATGGCAGCGCTTTTGCAAACCTGTACAAACTGCCGCCGTGATGGGTCGACAGGACCCAGTCTCCACATTCAATGATGCCGGTTTTCTTGAGAAACTCGCCGAAGAGGGCCCTATGCCGACGGTTCTTAAGCACATCTGTTGCAAAGAACAGAGGCTTTGATACGCCTCCTCCTCCACCCGTAACGCTGGTGTAGACATTGTGGCGATACGTGTTCCTCGCGTCGGTGTCATTGATCAGCCGTTCAATTACGGTATATCTGATGCCATCAAATACTGCCTATGAAGTGAATGACAAACTTACAAATCGCTTCTCCGAAGCAATGGCCATGACTTTAAGTCAGGCCGTTCGTACTTCGATGCTGCTTTCTCTCTTGCATCCTGAATGGTCTTATCGTCTGGTGGGTACTGAGTAGAGCAGTAGAAAGGGTGTATTCGTGCAATAGCAAGCACGTCTGCCAATGAATATGCCGGGCTGGGGGACATCCTGAACTTCAGCACCGAGTACCAACTGTTTGTGTCAAGGTAGTATCCGTAGCCGGTTCCCGACCGAATTATAAAATTGCTTAACCATGAGAAGCATTCTAGTCTTTTTTCACCTTGCATACAGTGAACAAGAAGTTTGGTAACGTCGGCTGAAGTTGCCTCAGTAGCCCGTGTATCGTTGCCGTGGCTTGAGCTGTCAAATGTCTCGGAAGAATCCCTGCCCGAGACACGGCTGAGTCCATATATCTTTCGCATTCTGCTCAGACATGGAGCCCGAAAACCACTAAATTAAGGCATTTTGTGTCACTATAACCTAGAAAATTGACGTAAAAGCAGCAATTCATGCAGGGAAATGTTCGAAATTTCGCGAGAGGCTGAATACGTAAAAGGTTATTAGTACCTCAAAAAGCTATATTTAGCTATTCGTCCCAAAGGCGAGCTTGTCTCATGCAAATCTCGCGGACCGATTGGTACTCATAATTGGCTCCGTATCAGATTGTTCATAGCGCATAGGGCTTCTTCGTATGACCTGCATGAGGCGGAGCCATTTTCTACAAATAGACATACAGCAATCCATAGCCGAGAACCTATTGTTTGTGAAAAACTATTTGTTTCAGACCTGTTTGAACTATTGGTTCGTCTTGCCCTTCCCCGCTCTAAGTATCCCGATCGGAGATATTGAATGCTTGTGCATCCCATCTCACCCTCCGAAGGTGGCGCTCTGGATCCTCAATTTCATTCCGAGCATGCATCCATCGGCGGTTATCCATCAAGATAATCGAACCTTTTGGCAGATCGGACGACTTCAGATGCATACTTGAAGACGCTTGTATCTCGCCTCGTACCAGTACGGCGCTCAGCTCTTCCAGTGCCTTTGCAGCCCGAGTAGTCAGTGGCGCAATAATGTCGTGTCTGTAGCGGATAATGATTGAGTGTGGATCTGGTGCGAGAATGCTGCCAGTAATAAATGATTTCTCAGGGTCTTTGATGAACTCGGGCGGGATTTGCATTCGAAACTCGGGCGCCTTCAACGCTTTTCGTGTTTCCGGTGATAGAAACCCTATGAGGTTGGCTACGTTCATCGCAGAGAGGGTGCCACCTCCATACCGATCATGTTGTAGGACCTGGAGGGCAAAGTATCTCGGCAGTGGATCTTCATAGCTGCAGTCGGTGTGCCATGCGAACTCACTCATAGTTTCAGATCGGGCTTGATGAACTCCTGTAGCGGCGGCTGGTTTCGGCCGCACATCCCAGAACCAGCCTCTTGTTGCACTATGAGTAATCGGCAAGTGATGACCATGATGCTTGTGCATACTCAAGATAAGATCCCGAAGGTAGTCAGAAGAGTCATCGGGAAAGCCCAGACAGATCTTGAGTAGACCGGAAGACTGAAGCTCTGCTGCAACTTCGTAAACATGTCCAGGATCACGAGCACAGGAGATATGTGGTGCATCAAGAACCCGAGGACTGGGCTGTAGTGTGCCATGGGAACGAATGAAATGGCAAGGATATGTCGACCCAAGGATGCCGAATCTTGTGAGATGCGAAAGTCTATGCGTCATGGCGGAAGGCATAGCAGGATGTGTGATAGAACAAGATCTGGAGATAACAGAGCCGTTCGAGGAAATTCAGTCTATTATCGACGTTCGTCGAAGTACGTACCGTAATGTCCTCTCTGTAACTTTAGCTGGAGCTGACTATTCTACGGCCGTCCCCATTTTGACACCAATGCAGTCCTCCTTGTGGCTTTATTGTCTCAAAAACACCTACATCAATGGTGATCTTTATGAAAGCCAAGTCTGTCTACATGATGCCCCCTCCATAAGCATAAATAGCCTCAGGCGAGGTCATCCACCATCTGATGACTTAGACTCACTTTCATAAATTCATCCGTACACTATGCAAGCTGAACAACTAACACAAATACACATCGGGGAAGGTCGTGGAGAAATTCGGTCCATATCGCAACTGAGCTTCGACGTCGCACACTTCTCTACTGAGGAATCTCGGTTCCAGGAAAGGCTGCTGAAGCTTTGCCCTGCAAATCTCTGGCACAAGGGTTCTTACACGGCAGGATGTCCGCGGCCTGTCCTAGTGGGTCTACATCACCAACAGCAGCTGAAAGATCTTCATGAAGCTTTGACAGCGGCAATCACGGATGTTGTGCAACGCTGGTGGAGTGACAGAGACGCAAGGTTCCCCGAGCGTATGCCGCTAGAGGCTAAAGAGGAGGAGCTTCTGCAAGTACGTCAATCCATCGTCTTTGAGACAGGAAGAAGAAATGAGGTGGCAGCTGACATGTCATACAGTGGATCGAGGGCCAAGTCATTATCGGGAACCTGCCGCAGTTCTCGCAGTGTCGGGGATCATGGCGCCCAGACTTTCTCGTGGAGGACAACAGCGAGCGCGAAGAAAACTACTGCATTACGGAAATCAATGCGCGTTTCTCGTTCAACGGGTTTATGCATGAGGCTTATGGCCAGGCGGCAACCAACGATAGCCTGGGGAGCGCGGAGACGGAGCTGATGCCCACCACTGACCCGGACACTGTAAGACAATACCCACGCGTCTTTCGTTTAATTTGTACTGACACAAGCAGATACTGGAAGGGTTATTCAGTTTGTTCGATCCCGAGTATCCACTCCATCTTCTGAAAGGTGCCGAAAAAGGTATCGATATCCACATGTTTATTGATGCTGTCCAACATCGTTTCGGCGTAAAGCCACGGCTCATTTCCCCCGCAGATCTGAGACTATTTCCGGATGCACGCAGCAAAAGCGGGTTCCGGCTGTGCTGTGTCATACACGATCGCGATGGGCAAGTCCCCAACACCTGGAGATTTGTATCTCCAAATGGTGAAATTTGTGAAGAGATACATCAAGTCGGGCTTGAGTTACATCAGCGGGAACTCCTCGCCCTTGAGCCGGAAATGCTACGCCAAATCAGCCAGCGCTGTTTTAATGATATGCGTACTATACTTCTCGTACATGACAAGCGGATGCTGGGGATTGTGAGACAAGAGATCCCGAAGCTAGTGGCGCGCGGAGCAGTCACTCCAGTTCAAGCTGAAGCCCTACGTCTTGGCATCGTGGAAACATTCCTTCCTGGTTCTGACGAGCTGAAAGATCTGCTGCGAATGTCCCTCACTTCTCCCGACTTGAGATACGGCTACATCCTCAAGCCCATCCGCAGCGGCAAAGGTAATGGCATCATTTTCGGAGACGATGTCACGGCACCCGAATGGACATCCCTTCTTCAAGCTCTCGCACCGCCGGGTGACATTTCAGCAGAGATTTGCGTGGTACAGAGGCTCATCACTCCCCGCGAATATGATCTGGTGCTGCGTGCGTCAAACGGAATGGTTCGATATCCTCTGGTGGGTACGTATCATGTTTCAAACGGGAAGTTGCTCGGTCTCGGGACCTGGCGAGCGAGTGGAGGCCGAATTGTTGCTGTATCAATTGGCGGATCTTGGATTTGTTCAGTCATGAAAGGTGAGGGAGAGGCTCGGGAAGAGTGAAGTGCAAGTATTCTTTGGTTTCTTTTGAACTTGGCTTGCCATTCCTTTCACTATCTATCAAAGACTGTCGACTATCTTCGACAAACTAGATCACATTGACTTCTTTGCCTGAAGACAACCATTTGACCTTATTCGCCAAGCCTCCAGAAGTAAAGATCTCCTCCAAAGCCTTACCATCCTGCGTAAAGTGCGTCCACGACTCAAAATGCATAGGAACAAGGCGATCAGCCTCGAGAACTTCCATCATTCTCACGGCATCCTCCCCTCCCATCGTGATCTTTAGGAATCCTGTAGGACTCTTGGGGCTTGGCAACATTGCCTGTCCAAGATTTGTGAGTGCAACCACGACATGATAGCTCTCACGAAGCTTCCTGAACTCATCCTCCATGAATACAGTGTCGCCAGTGAAGTAAACCACATTTGGGCGTCCATTTGGGCTGGTACCGAAGGACCTTTTGTGCAAGAGAAAGCCAGTGACTTGGCCGCCTGGGACGTGGACGCAAGGCACACCAGTAATGCTCCATTCTTCGCCCCCAAGTCGGAACTTCAAGGTTTGCCACGGCTCGATAGCGCATGTGCCAGGATAGTCAGATAGGTTCTTTGCACCGTCGGGCGTAGTAATGACTCTGCGGCCGATGAGGAGTTGACGGCCTGTCTCATCCAGGTTGTCCACGTGATCTTCATGACTGAGCAAGACGCAGTCAATGATAGGGATTTGCCTGATTGGTATAGCGGGGCCTTCTTGCATGGTGAGGAAGAACTCTCCCGGTTTTAGCCCAATTGCTTGTGACCGGTCATGGCTCTGAGGAGCGTCGTCGAAGATGGGATCAGTGATGAACTTGACACCATCGATATCAACAATCGCAGTTGCTGTTGTAATGTGAGTGATGATGGCTTTGCTATTAAAACTCTCGGGAATCTTCATTTTGATAATACTTTGAACGGTGGTAAAATGATTGCACGTTACGAGTAATGAGGTTTGCTTGGTTCACCAAGGCCAGCCCCATCTTGCAATACCTTTAGATATACAACAGACAAGGCCCGATGCCGTTATCCATTTATCAGCCAGCTGATAAATTAAACCCCGAGGAAAATAAGATTTCCTTG
This sequence comes from Fusarium fujikuroi IMI 58289, assembly GCF_900079805.1. Lineage (NCBI taxonomy): Eukaryota > Fungi > Ascomycota > Sordariomycetes > Hypocreales > Nectriaceae > Fusarium > Fusarium fujikuroi. Next base: position 2,863,992 of record NC_036625.1, read on the forward strand.
GCTGTGATACTGTAATCATTGGTAGGGTCGGGCATGTTGGTAATTTTTCCGTCTCGAACGTATGTAGCTCGGTGGCCTCCCTTGAAATAGTGGATCTGGGCCTCACTCTCAGCCCAAGCTTGAGATCTCCATGATTGAATCAATAGTTCATGTGCAACACAACCCTACGACGCGTTTCAATAATTAGAGAAGGCCTTCAATCAGCATTCGTGTATTAAATGAAAATATCAACAACTAAATCAGACTGCTTGAGTGCAGTAGCGCGATACCATCTTCGCCGCTGACAGGACCACTCTGAACATCAGAAAATGCACTTATGTAAGAAACCCGAGCCTTCAAAACAGAATATCTGATTACTCTTCAGGCTTACGGCCCCAAACAACTCGCTGCTTGTAGTAAGGATGATGCTTGCCCGAGTGAATCTCCCTCCGAGCATGCGCAAGGAACACATGAATTTCCGACTCCGTCCAACCGATTGTGTTAGCTACAAAAAGCACAAACCCTTCGGGATCAGCAAGGAAGGCAAGCTTGCCGAACTGGCCGAGCTCTTTCAGCGCTGGATCTTTGGGCCAGCCGCCAATTGGAGTCTGCAGTCGAATGTTATCAGTCATTGTGCGCGACTTCATACATGGGTTGCGTACCTTGTACTCGAATTGCTGGATATCAACAAAGCCAGCAGCTTCCATGGCTTTCCGCTGCAGCTCTTCTTCATATATAGAGAAGCTCACACCTAGCTTCTTGGCTCCCTCGATGAACAGCTTACCCCACTGGCCCAGCGCAGAGCTCTCCTTCACTGTGTCATCGTCGCTGGTGATAATACCCGAAGGTTCGAAACTCTCGACCCAACCACCTGGCTTGCAGGTTTTGTAGGCCTCACGGAAGAACTTGTACCAGTCAGGAATACTGCCGATAAGCCAGCGGATATGGATGTAGTCAGCTGAGTCGGGAGCAAATGTCCACTCTTGGGTACAGTCTTCGATCTCACTGAAAACATGTCAATAGGTGCAATGAAGAGCCTGGAATTGGTTTAGGCGACTTACAATTGCAGATTCGGTGGCACCCAGGAGGGCTGGATTGGCGATACATCGGTGCCGATAACCTCAACGTTAGGATACTCATCGGCAAAATCTCTGCCGAAGGTCAGCGCGCGTCTCGAATTGCATTCTGGGGACCTACAAAGCCCAAATACCTAAATGGCATGTTAGCTAGCACACAGCATAATCGAGGTAGGTTTTACATACCGGTACCGGTTCCAATATCAAGTGCTTTCTTTTTAAATACGTTAACATTCAATCATGTCTGAGAGACTATCCATTCGTCGCTCACTGTAATTTTCTCAGTGTCAAGGGGCGCGAGGTGCGTCTTTCCTCCAATACCCAGGGTCAGACAGTGGTGACTAGTAGAAGTCAGTTGTCATTCTGAATATAAATTGCGGTTCAACCTACTTGATGTCGAGTAGTTCGCTTTGTCTTTCATCGTTTGCAGCCCTATTTGAGTGAGCCTCGGATCACGAAGAATACACACCGAAGTACCTTACCAGTACTGCGAACTGCCAATTTCCCTATGATATGTCCTCCCATGGAGCTTGCGATATTCGAAAATACTAGAAGACACTGAATCTGTTGAGGACGCGAGACTTTCTTCGCTCAGCGAATGAGCATCATCGTCTGCGTTGGCATTCTCCTCCTACAACCATGTCAGCATAGTATGCACATAAGCGACCAACATGAAACCCGTAAGCCTGTTGGTTTGTCGGCCTTATCTCACCTCGGCAAGCTGCTGCCAATGCGTAGGTTCCAGAATGCCGGTATCTCCAACATTCACCTGCGCATGTTGAGGGGGGCTTTTTGAGGGGCTCTTTGAGGGACTTTTGGCCGTATTCTTGGCAGGACTCTTCTCGCTCTTCGGGCTTGTCGCAGCCGCTGGCGGTGTCGACATTCTGAGTTCTCGTATATTTGTCGCAAAGACCTTGTTCGTTGGGGTCCTTTTAGCTTTCGGGAGCTTATATAGCGCAGAGTCTATGTGGGAAAAAGAGAAAAACCGAAAAAACAATCTGGGAATTTTCGGTCGGGGGAAATAATGATAAGGTAAATTGTTCTACTCCATATTTGGGGGGGTTCGGCGAATTATAGTGACGAGACTTGGTGGTAGACGAACGAATGAGATGCTTGGCCGAGGGTTAGTTGATCAGCATGGGGAGACGTGTCAGTTCGTGCAGGGTTCGAGGTGGGGGGAGCATGCATCGTTTCAATGGTAGAAAACGTGCTGAAGAAATGGTTAAATCATATTATGTTTGAAGTCACTTTAATGACGACAGTTGCCAGCTAAATCTAACGCAAGCTCAAGATCCCCATTCCCATACTCTCATCTCAGCTTGTTTAAAGGATACTTCTCCTCGCGACGTTCACCTGAGCTACGATAACTAAGTCAACATGGATAACAAAACACTAGCCCGATAGGGTATGGCATGAATTCCCTAAAAATGACCCTGGCCTGCCTGGGCAAGATTCGCCGATGCAGTGAAGAGGAGTCAATGGCAGGTTGATACATGGATGATGCGACTGCTTGCATCAAGACGACTACCAGTGCGCTGCGGCGCCAGCAGATACAATTTCTACTACAAGAAAAGACCGTTTACTTATTGCTGACTACCAACGCTTGCTAAGAGTTCCTCCTCCCAGTCATCATCACACGCATCCCATTCAGCAGGAGGTCCTGTACCATCATCACCATCAAACCAGTACCCCTCCCCAAGTCTCGCCTCGCATGCAATCCCCTTTGTCAGAAGAAACCTCATAAACCGACCTCCAGGTACATCTCCAATCGGCTCACCACGTTCTTTCGACCCAACAACAATTCCCTTCAGATAAACGCGCTTCAATGCGGGAAACTTTCTTGTCGTCAAAGCTCTCTCAAGCATAAGCATCAACCTCTCGCTACCGAGACCGTCTTGGTCACTTCGGAAGAATCCCTCTGCATCATCTACGGCACCGTCTCCATGCTCTATGCCAATTTGTTGCTCTACGGAAAGTGTCTCGAGCGTTTCACATGAGGCTTGCAAAATACTATCCCAGTCTTTATGGGCGGAGACTTCGGCACTTGTTGACCAGAAATAGCTCACCATTCTTGCTGACAGGTTGCTCTGCGATGACTGACAGAGATGTACATGTCGAAGTCGTGGCAATCTCAATGACGTCGCATCCTTGTGAAAAGGTAAGAAGCCGGATAAGGGTCTAGGTATGACAGCCCATCCCCGGAGTCTACCATACGTGGGGCCCTCGGGTGGACTGTAGATATCTTCAGGCAAGCATTGAAAATCGTCCTCCATAGTTGCTCTTGATTCTATAGGTTTGTCAAGTAGTCCGAGCTCCAGTCGCTCGACGGTTGAGCAGGACTTCAATATCCATTTGGCGACGGCCAGAGGTATAGAGCCATCGAGCTTTACGTGACGGAGCTTCGTAAGTACAGTGGCAGATTGGCAGAAAGATCTATGCGCATCCTGGTCGAAATAAGAGGAGTCGCCATATAGTTCAAGAGCCTTGACGTTGGTGAAATATGGTAAGATTCGCCAAAAGTCTGTCTTAGACCGAACAACCGTGCAGATTGACTCAACTCGTGAACACAATTTTTTCAGTCGGCCTATATCCTCAAGCAACAGATCCTGCAACATCTCGAAGAATTTTTCTGCTTTGCATTGTCCCGGGTATTCAGTGTCCCAGTGATAGAATCGGTGTGATGCAGATGCAATAGGCGAGGGCTTTTTCAAGTCGCTAGCTTGGTGGAATGTATGGTGATGGAACTCGATATTGGTCCATAAAAGGGGCTCAGCAAGCCTATTGAGTCTTTTACAAGCTCGTGATAGTTGGGCAAGTTCGTGAGCTGTGACCTTCGTGATAATAATGCTGACAATCTCATCGGGTAGGGAATTCATTGTTGAAGGGCGTTGTGGGTGGGGTCTTAAAGCAACGAAAAATTATAAGGAGGTAGCATGAAAGAAATTGGGCGAAATAGGATATTTATCAAGAATTTAGAGCATTTACAATAATAAACAAGTCAAAGCTCAGGCGGTCAATGACTCAGACGGGGAGCTAAGAATTGTCGCTCTGGATTAATTGATTGAAGGACCTGAAGCCCCGCAATCAAGGCTGAAGCTGGGGCAATGCAGCTTGTCAGACACGTACCCTAGAGTAGTGGTCTGCCACGAATTCCATAGGACACCTTTGAAAGCGTTCCATTGTTTGCAAGGCTGGAAAGATTGGCCTGAGACCTTCAAGTTTGATAACTAAAAGGTGAGTCCGAAATCGAATTGCTGTTGGCGGGTCCTTTGTCACTCACTTACAGATGAATCTACCTTGCAATCTGACAACTCCCTTCGGGATTCCGTCCCTAGATAACCAGCCCACGGTGTAAGCATTGCAAAATGACGTGATCAGTCGGACACATTCAGCAAGTCGGACACATTCTATGAGATCTGATGATAAGCCAGAGGAAATTCTCCGTATGACTCTGTAAAACGTATAAATTCTACGCCGCCGCCGAGTAATTCTGACTTCGAGCAGAACCCAGAGCATTCAGAATTCCATCAAGCCCCGCTCTCTTAACGCTGACCTGAGTTCAGGATGTCGTCCCCGCTACATAAAGTAGCCATCGTTGGCGTAAGTAATGATAGCCAGTAGTAAGACCGAATGACGAACAGACATTATTAGGCTTCCGGTCGGATCGGCGCCTTCATCTTCAAAGCTTTGCATGACAGCAAGAAGTTCGATATCACCGTCATCAACAGATTCGGCTCCAAGCCAGCCGAATATCCTGCCACGACAAAAGTTGTTCAAGTACACGATGAGTATCCACCACCCGAGATGGTACAGGTCTTTCGTGGCCATGATGCTGTGGTACTGGCTTTGGGCTTCGCAGCAGAGGAGCATCTCCCCGAGCTAGCTCGTGCTTCTGTGGAGGCCGGTGTGAAGAGATTGATCGCGTCGGGCTACGGCGCTGACACGACTAACCAAGACACTGTAAGAGTATTTCCTGTCGCAGCAGCGAAAGCTCGTATGGTTGAGCACCTCAAGTCTCTCGAGCAGCCGGGCTGGTCTTGGACTGAAGTTGCTTGCGGAGTTATCCTAGATTTGTAAGCTCCTTCAATTCCCGGGGTGTAGTACTGCTGTTGATAACCTCATATAGTTCCATTCAAGTCGGCTTTTTTGGTATCGATCCTGGGGCCAAGACAGCTCAGATCCTAGATGACGGGAATGCCAAGTTTACCGCTACTACACGTGATGGTGTCGGTCAAGCTGTCGTCGGCATTCTCAACCACCCTGAAGAAACAGCGAATCGTATTGTCTATATCTCATCGTCAGAGCTGTCTTTGAATGATCTCCTTGAGGCCGAGCAAAAGCTCGTTGGTAAGGAAGGATGGGAGGTCACCTATGTTAAGACGGATGAAGAGATCGCCAAGGCACAGAAGATCGTTGCAACAGCCACTGAGATGATGCCGAGACTGATGGCTATCGGAAGACTGGGTCTTGCAGTTATTGTCCAGGAAAGATTTCAAGCGAATTTTGAGACAAGAGGCATCCTTGATAATGACTCGTTGGGAGTACCGCAGGAGAGTATCGAAGAGGTTGTTGCGCGAGTCAGGAACGGGCGCTAGAGATGCGTATTTTAGGAATACGGACACGAGAATGGCGTAGATACTGTCAGTTATTTCTCATGTTTGTCAATAACTGTAGACAATTACATGCTCTGGTCCAACATGCGATATCGTACACCCTTCGATGCGGAGCTTGTGCAACAATGCTTCTCGATGCTAATATGTCGAAATAACCAACAGAAGTGGATAAACTTATCCCACCAGTAACTTCTGACCTGTGCAGGGCAAGCCTTGGCTAACGATATGATTTGCTAGCGATGTTTTTAAGATGAGGGGAATGCTCACGTGTGGAGAAGCATGGCATCTAACTCGACCCATATCCGGCACTCAACTTCAGCTGACGTATCCTCAGCCTGATATCTTGAGTACGATTACCTGCTAAATAATAGGAAGCAAGAGTTCAAGCTGGTTCAAGTTGAAGTTACAGACAAATGCTAGCAGCAGCACGAGCAGAACTCGCGTCTGGTGATTCAGCCGCCGGCCCAAATGGTGCCTCCACAAAACCGCCCAAGAAGCGCGTCCGCAATTTCACGGCAGATGATCGGGCTGCACATCGCATCTTTGAGAAGAAACGCCGAGAGCTGTTTCGAGAGCGACTCAATGTGAGGTCATTCTATTAATCTGTACTAGGCCTTGTCTAACGTTTTGTTGTAGGACTTGGCAAAAGAACTGCCTGCGCTAGCTGGGAAGAACCCCGCCAGGCTGTCAAAGCACGACGTGATTGAAGAGAGTATAAAACGTCATCAGTTTGAGCGTGGTGCGTGTCTGGATGTGATAGAGGCTTATAGAGCTATGATTCACGAGCGAGATGAGTTGCTGGCTGAGGTGAATACCTGGCGAGCCAACGCCACGATGCCTCAACGTCATGCTACAAACAACCAGATCAACCTTGATGAGTTGGGGAAGCTTGAGACCAGAGTTCGAGGTCAACAATCAGAAGGCCTTCGCGCAGATGTACAGGAACTAGCCCCAGTGGACACGAGCTATACTATCGTCAACGATCTGACTTCCCAGCCTTCTTTTTCTCCTCCGACCAATTCCATTCATCCAGCAGCAGTACCCCACCTAGCCTTACTAGGCAACAGAGAAAGCAATCTACTTCAAAGCTCGTCATTCGAGGCCGCTGACCCGATATCTGATCCGAATGACCTTCTGAACACGACCATGGCACTGATGGAAACGCAACATTTGCCAAATCAAGCCATGATGATGCCGCTGAAGCACATGGCGGAGCCCAACGTGGATTCAATTGCAGAACCGCAACTAGAGAACGGCAGGCCAATCTCCAACATGCACGAGTTCCTTGCGGACCCTACAAGCGATCAGATATCTCTCACGGGCTGGGGTACAGACTTTCCTCTTTCAACGATGGATTTTGGGCCAGATACAACACTTCAACAATATTGTTTCTAGTATTCTTGAGAAACTTGTTCTGGTGGTCAATTTCGGGCGATATCGAGATTTATCTACACTGTAGCCAGCATGGCTTCAACCTTGGCCTTGCTTCGCTCTTCACCACCAATGAACAGTGTCAGCGCATCAGCCAAGCGAGTCTTGGTCGCCTTATCAGCCTCATTCGCCTTATCAATCTCAGCACCACCGTTCGCCAGATAATCGACATCAGTGCTAGCTAGTTTTCCATCCCAGTTTGGTCCAGCCAAGGGATCGATAGAGAGGAGCTTTTTAAGACGCTCCGGCAATGGATTGGCGTTCTTATATGCATGGACAGGTTTGGGTAGACCTTCTCCGGGTTGCTTGTAAGCGTCGTATGGAAGCTTGGAAAGCTTCTCGAGGACGGTATGCGAGATGGTGGCTGAGTGGCATCCCATTTCACCAGCGGCCATGGCCTCTTGAGGCGTGATAAAGCTCGGGATCTGTCAGAAACAAACTGGAAATGGTGATGTCTTTCTTACCTGGCGTTCTTCACAAGGGGTTGTTCCTTTCCAGTTTCCTTGTAAAGCCGTTTGTATGTCTCAAGGATCTGGACGACACGTGGAGAATTAGGATGCTCCAGCGCAGGGTCAGAAACGTCTGGCCACAGAGATAGCTCATCATGCGCCCGCGTTTCTGTAGTTTTGTGTCAATGCTATAATCGTACTGCTTCTTCCGTAACGTACCGTTGTAATAAGGACTGATGTACAGCATACCAGCCTGACTGCAAGCAATAGCTTGCGCAAGACTGAAAAGTGCCGTGCCAAGTGTTGGAATGCCCTCGGCGGAGAGAATCTTTGCGGCATTGAGCGCAGGACCAGTGGAAGGGATCTTGATGCAGAATCGCTCTCGCGAGATGCCGGCTCTGGCGAATTCCTTATCGTAAAGGCGTGCATGATCAAGAGTAGCTTGCGTGTCGTAAGCCTTGGAGGGAAGTGTTTGCAGAAGAACACGTCCTTGGATGGAATCGATGTTCTTCTTGCACATGAGAACAGCCTGTGAGCTAGTGAGCAGGTTTTACATCAATACTGTTGAGCTGCATCAATTACCATGCGCGTGTAGATGGCGAGCCAGCCTTGGCCTTTGAGCTCCTTTGAAGTTTGCTCGAACAATTCCTTGTTTGAGTCGTCGCCGAGTTGGATGTCAACCCAGAGTTGATTGCTGGTCTGATCGTGGAACTTGAAGGGCATGGCTTTGATCCATTCTGGAGCCATCCAGTCGACATCCACATTGACTAACATCATCAGTATTACCTCGTCAAGGCCTTTTTTCCAGATGAAACGTACGCTGCTCTTCAAGCTTGTCAAGCCATGATTGAGTTCCGGTGCTTCCCATGATGGATAATGTTTGTAAAACGCTCTGCTTGGTAGATGTGAAGGATGCTCGTTTTCGATCTTCTTGGTGTAGCATAGAAGGCGGACGACGAATACGCTTATAACCTTACTTCCACCAAGTTCCCAGTCTTCAAATGACCCCAAATTACCGAGTTTGCGACCGTAATGTAACCTGCCCTGCGTGTACCAAGTCTCTGTGCACTATTCCCCTCCTATGCCCTGCGTGTGCCAGTCCATTCACGTCCAGTGTTCCCCGCTCGTGCCCTGTGTGTTCCAATGCCCTGCGTGTGGCATCAGCATGTTAGTACATTCGAATCGGCCAATCGGGTGGTTAACCCGATTACACTAGCAGCTCCTTCGGGGGTAATTGTTCAGTTTGCCGAGATCCGGCACTTCAAGAATATTCTTGTTTGCCTCATCTCACATGATGTGAAATCCTATGCGGGGTGGAATGATTCAGTCTGGGGTGGAAGTGGCGCCATTCTAAGAAGAGTATGGAGCGAAAGTTGATACTCTGGGGAACCTAGTCGCCCCCGCAAGTTGATGCTCTGATCGACGAGTATAAAAGTGGCCCTCTTGCGCTGATGAACAGACATGTTGTTCAAGAGCTATCAATTGGCTATCAGTACTTTTACAGATTTCAGAAAGCATCATGGACCGCAAGTCTGATATCGAAGATCAGGTCAAGCACGATGTTGAACACATCGACCATCTCACGCCGCAGGACTTTACTCGAAATGCGAATGCTAAGTATGTTACCTAAAAGTCGAGACGCCAATTGCTCACATTGCTGATGTGCAGAATTCGAAACCCTCTGGCCGGCATCTCTCGAGCTGACCTGCGAACGCAAGTTAATGCCTTCTGTCAGGACTACGACTTCCAGGACAAGATAGACGTCTTCTACCGCGGCGCACTCGCAGCTCAAAACCCTACAAGTTACGAGAACATCGAAGAGCTAACCAACGATGATAAACGTGTCCTTCAACGGGAAGTGACTCATAAGTGGCATCTTCCTCGTAGCCTCTACTATGGCATTGCTCTCTGTTCTCTTGGCTCTGCCGTACAAGGCTGGGATAACACTGGAGCGAATGGTGCAAACCTATCTTTCCCCCAAGAATTCGGCATTGAGCATAAAACTACTCTTATAGGTGTCATAAACTCTGGCCCTACTCTTTTTGGTCTGTTGAGTGCCTGGGCAGCCGACCCTATCAACAACCGAATTGGTCGACGAGGCGCTATCTTCTTGACCGGCCTTTTCTGTATCTTTCCGGTACTTGCTCAAGCCTTTACCCAGAACTGGTGGGGACTCTTGATCTGTCGTCTCTTTATGGGCTTGGGAATGGGTATCAAGATCTCGACCATTCCGGTTTACTCTGCCGAAATTGCTCCAGCATCTATCAGAGGTGGCATCGTCACGAGCTTTCAACTATGGGTTGCTTTTGGCATTTTTGTAGGATTCTGTTCGAACCTCATCTGGTATCGTATCGGTGACCTTGCTTGGCGCTTCCAACTTGCAGCCGCGTTTGTCCCGGCTATTCCGGTAGTCATTTTTGTTTGGCTCTGCCCTGGTCAGTATTCTCCCATGCTATACATGTATCAGATGCTAACGCCTATACCAGAGTCCCCTCGCTGGCTGATCAAGAAGGGTCGCTACCAAGACTCTTTCAAAGTCTTCTGCCGTATTCGCAACACAGAAATACTAGCAGCCCGAGACTTGTACTACGCTCATCGTCAGATCCTTGAAGAAAAAGATGCTTTTGGCGGAAAGACACTCGCTCGCCGTATGTGGGAGCTGGTAAGCGTCCCTCGCCTTCGACGAGCTACGGTTGCATCATCCTGGATCGTCATCTCGCAGCAATTTTCTGGAATCAACATCATGGCATTCTACTCGTCTACCATCTTCGCTGCTGCGAACTACTCCACCAGGGACTGTCTTCTCGCTTCCATGGGATTCGGTCTCGTCATGTTTATTTTTGCCTTTCCTGCTGTTTATATGGTTGACACCTTTGGTCGTCGAAATCTGCTCCTTGTTACCTTTCCCAACATGGCGTGGTGTTTGCTGGCGGCAGGATTCAGTTTTCAGATCGACAAGGATTCGAGTGCCAGAGTACCGCTTATCGCCTTCTTCATCTACCTCTTCACTGCCATGTATGGACCTGGTAAGTTGAGTTTTCTATCACCAATCTATCAGAAGCTGACTCTTTAGGCATCGGACCGCTACCTTCTATCTATTTCTCCGAAGCATTTCCACTGTCGCATCGGGAGATTGGTTCAGCCTTCACCATCTGCGTCAACAACGCGGTTGGCAGTGCCTTGACCTTGACATTCCCTTCCCTTCTTGATCGTCTCGGGCCAACTGGGGCTTTCGGCTTCTACGCAGGTCTCAATGTTGTAGCATTTATCGTGATATTCTTAATTATCCCAGAGACCAAGTAAGTGAATAGTGGATTGATTGAATATCTCTGTGACTGACCGGAGCGCTACAGGCAACGTACATTGGAAGAGCTGGATTACATCTTTGGAGTTCCAACAAGACGCCACGTCGCGTATCAACTTCGACAATGGTTGCCTTGGTTTGTCAATAGATATGTCTTTCTTCAGAAGTCAGCCAAGCTTGACCCGCTCTATCAGCTGGATTAGAAGAACGCGGTCAGCGAAATGAAGGCAGCGAAGCCCTATACGAACTGAGAATGTGGTGAAGTAGTTCTATAACTTGATGTTTAGCTAATGCTGTGTGTTTCTGCCGACTTTTGGATGTTAGGAGTTGAGCTGGCTGACTTTGTAATTCCCATGGCCAGTACGGCCTAACACCTCAGAGTATCCCAAGATTCATTTGCAAGCTGTTTCTCCTCCTCATACTGTTCAGCATCAATGGTTAATGCCATTCGGATATACTCCCCCAATACCTTCCTGATCTCTCGGTGACTAGTTCAGCACTAGTCTAGTGACGTACGTCGTTGGGATACATTTCTTCAAGTATCTGCCAGATTCGACGCCGATTAGTGAAGCCACCGGGGACACTGAGGCCAACCTTGTGAAAACTCCAGGCACCACCACCACCGCCAATGCTGTCTTGTCGTGGGATTGCTGGTGGGGTCACGACCTGTCTTGTAATCTTCTCCCAATCCCAGTTTTGACCATTCAAATCTCCTGCACCAGTCTTATTTTCAATCTCTTTCTCATCAAGGTCCCAAAGGAAGGGGACTTGAAAGAATACCTGCTTCCACATAGATTGAGGCATGATATAGGTACAATCCAAGGGGAGATGATCATTATGGAGGAACGAGTAAATGAGGTCCTTCAATTCTCGCGGGAGATACTCAAGGCGTTTCTGAAACCCAGTGAGGGTTTTAGGCAATTTGCCAGAAACGTCTTTTTCGGGCTTCAGGTTTGCGATCAGTAGGGTGGTCAGGTTCGGAATGCTGACGGGGTCCTCATTCCACTATGCATCGAAGTTCAGCAAATAAATTTAGGCTTGTTAGAAAGTGAATATCAGACTTACCCAACTATCCTCGTAGTATCCATATAGTTGAATACTTCGAGACAGAACAAAATATCGTCCAAGACCAACTGAAAACGGTAGGCCGGGTTTGTTTTCGGGTACTTTAGGGGTGAAGTGGCTGTTAGAAATACGGTTCCAGTACATATGACTAGCACAACGGCGCTCGAGGGTCAGCCATAGGTCCCCAACAGACCTTAACCTGGCCTTATAAGATTTCTTCATGACCCGATTGGCAAGATCTTCGCAAGCCGCATGTAGCCCAACAAACATGATTCCCTCCCATTCTGAAGGTTTATCAGACTTCTTATTCAATTCGTAGGTAGCATGAGGATAGATCTTCTGCTCCTGGGGAAGTAAAATAAGGGAAGGATGTTGGTAGTCTGGTTTCGTGGCGTGGCGAGAAACTTGATCATCGTTGACCCTTAAAGATGAAGGCGACTCGAGTAGCTGAGGCCAGTGCGGGCCAGACAATGCGACGACATCAGTCTTCCAACCCTCTGAGCGTCTAAGCGCGATGCCGCAAATTGTGCAGCTGTTGAATCTAGAGTCGTATCTCATAGTCGACAGTACAAGGAATAAGTAGTAGAGATTTGGGAAGTGGACAGTAGAACAAGTAGTCAGAGCGCCCGAAGATGAGTCTCGTGGAATTTTTGCTTCGAGGTTATCGTGTTAAGAAAGAAAAGCAATAAAAAGGGGAAATAAAGAAAAGCAATACTCGTGGCCCCATCGCGAGCTAGATTAGTTATTTATAATTGGAACTTGTGGCTGAGAGCTTAAATCGGTAGAGAGAACCTCGATGAGTGTTCGTTCCCGGAAGGTTAATTTTAAAGCCAGCGAAGGGAAAAGTGGCTTGAGGATGAGAAAATCAAATATGAAAGGGCAAATGAGGAGCTCCAAACATCCCTCCAAAGATAATTGGACCAGTGGTAGAGCTCCAGACGTAAACAGCGGACTCCTTGTTGACCAAGAGTCAAAAGTATTTGTAACATGGGACGAGTCTAGTAAGGGAACAAAGCCAAAGAGAAAATCTTGTATTATCCTAGTACATAATCTAAACGCCAGATCCTACCAACCCCCATTTGCTCTTTTCCAATGATTACATGACCTTCATTCCCATAGCAGTGTTGCTGGCCATACCAGCCAACTCAAAATGCTGCACCATCTTGGCCGATCCAGATCCACCCGAGACATCCAGAACTGTGACAGCAGCCTGAGTAGTACCATTTCCAGGTGAAAGAGCGTAGAGGAAGTTGCCAGAAGCAGCGAGGTCGATCAGGCCAGGGTCACCGTTGCAAGTCAAGTCAAGCTCAGATACAACGCACGCATCCTCGAGGCTCATCTCGACAACTCGGTTGCGGCCGACATCTGTCACGAAAGCAGATTTGGTAGCGGGAGAAATGGCGACCCAGCACGTGGCAGTTTGGCCTTCGACTGCTCCCTTGGCGGCGGTGGTGGCTTCGCAGTTGTTAGGATCGACATCGAGAATGGCTGCGCCGAAGGAAGCATCTGTAGCGAAGACCTTTGATGTTCCGGGGATGACCTGCGAGCCGAAGAGCACAGCTGTTCCTTCAGGTGAACTGCGGGCATCCTGCTTGCTCACAGCCGCGACTCCGTTGTTCATCTCGACATTTGCGACGGAGATAAAGCCAGTATTATTCACAGCAGGGTCGCCCTTAACCATTGTGAACAGCATGGACTCATCTTCCGAGAACAGTACTTGTGAAAGTGTGTTTGTAGGTCCGGCAGGAGGTGTTGTTTGACCGAGGTCGATCGTTCGTAGTTCGTCCATGGCACCGAGTCCTTGTCGCGAGAAGCTGCTGCAAGAAACGCCGGCCTTGGCACCAGTTGAGCCGACACAAACAACACCATTCTTGGCAGAAGCAGCGACTGTGTTGGGAAACTCGCCGGGGACTTGGACTGGTTTGCCGACCATTTGTAGTTTCGTGGGATCAGATCGTGAGACTCTAAGCATGCTAAGAGTGTTGGAACCAGCGTTGACAGCGAAGATGTTCTGGACTAGAGTTAGCAAATGATTCATGGTATCTATGAGAAAGTTTAGACTCACGTTGCCTGCAATCGTCAAAGCAGACTGGCTGATCAAAGCGTCAGGCGTAGCGGGCTTGCCCTCAGCGTCAACAGCTACGGAACCTGCACCGCCGGTCATGGTAACCTTGCCCTTAGACAGTGTACCGTCCTGGCCAATTGGGATCGCGAGGACACCGTTCGCCTTCTCGTTGGTGAGAACATAGATCGCCTTGCCTGTCATAGCATTGCTGTTCATTCCGGGTTTGCATGCTGGGTGGCTGGTAGCTTCCTGCGCAAGCCAGAGTAAAGCTGGGAGAAAGAATCCTGAAGAGAACATGTTGGTTGATGTGTTGATGGTGAAGTTGGTAAGAGAGTGTAGAAAGAAAGAAAAATATTAAAAAGCAGGCCTGCTGCAGAGAATGAATGAGAGAAGAATGTTTGAGTGATTGAATGAAGATATTGAGTTTATTGAACGCGTCTCGATGTTCTTTATAGCAATCTCCCATCTAAACTTATCATCTCTATACAATCTATTTGCAGGGATAGAGACTCGACATCGAAGTAATCTGAATCTCCTCATTAGGAAAGGTAGCATTTTCACTGCAACATAAACGGCCAAATCGAAAGTCCCACTTGCTTAAAATGTGAAACGATGCTGAAGAACCATCCACAGTTCGGAAACAACATAATGCGACTTGGTTGCCGTGCTGCCGGCTAAAGTGAAACCGGGGTCTGATGGCCCCTGTTTGGAAGTCAGATCTGTGTTTCCAAACTCCGTAATCACAATTTCCATTTTGGAAGCGCCATAGCATCATTTCAAGATTTTCCCAGTGGCAGAAAAGAAGAAATTGACCTCATTGCCAATGTTTGGCCATTTGGTGTGTAGATAATTACAACTCAGTGATATAAAAGAGAGACCTTTTGTTGGCGCGTAAGGAACACGATGACAGGGATCAAAATGGGTGCTCTAGCATATGGATAACCTTACCATACAAGGTTAACGATATTTGATGTGATCAAGTTCAAATTTGTGCAAACAAACTTATTGGATTCGCCAATGTTACTATTACTTAGGTATCCTTGCAAATAGCAATAATCTTTCTTGACCACTCGGTCTTCTCCTTGAGACATGATATCACAGCCTTTTCGCTAATCCCTCTCCGTGTCAGGGCTGACATGAGTAAGACGAACCTTTCCCCATTAGGAAATTCTGATATTCTCATCTTCGGTGCCCCAAAATGAGGGGACGACGCCGAAACGCCCCTGATACAAGGGTCTCACTCAGCTAGCGCTCACCAGAACCAATGGGAACAATGCTCGCCCGTTGACTAATCTTGGATAAGAAACAAGAATGAAGCACCTGAACTGGAGTCGTTGTTTTCTTCGTCTTTACTGATCTTTCATCATTTTTACCTTTTTCGCGTTCCCTCCTCGCTCGCGCCAATCTCACAATGACTGATAGAATCTTCCGAATTTTCAACCCCGGGGGTCAGTTTGAGTTTTTGCTAACCCTTGTTTGGACGAATTACTGACGATTATCAAGAGCCCAAGGAAAATCCAGTAGAGAGGCGGAGAGCCCAACTACGACGTGCTCAACAGTAAGAAACTTCAGGGACACTGTCTTATATAACCACTTTTAACACCCCACTCTTTTAGATCCTACCGTGGACGAAAGGATAAGTACGCCAGGACGTTGGAAGAAGAACTAGCCAAGTCCCGATCCCGGGAAGCGGAACTCGCGCGAGAATGCGAACAACTCCGTGCTGGTCTTCAAAATGCCCTACAGCAACTGTCCCTAGGTCCCAATTCCACTGATACTGGGTTTAGAGAGATCAACTACCCGATCAATGACTATGCTACTCCATCCAGAACCACAGGGTCGTCGAGCGGCGCATCGCCGATGTACCTTGGAGACCCGGGCTACCAATCGGTGGACATTGTACCTTCTCCACAACTGATATCACCGTCTTCGTTCGGAGACTTCTCTGACCCATCCGAGGGCCATGGCGCTCCCGTCTTGTTCAATCAAGGGTACTCGAGCCACTCGCGCGTGGGTGAAGTGGATCAGATCATTGCAGGCATGGAGTTTGTTCTAAAGTATGTCCCTCCAACACTTATCATCGAGTCTCTGCTGACACATACTAGAATTGAAGAGCCTTGTCTGGGTCATCTCCACGGCGATGCCAAGAAGCCCGACGAGCCTGGTAACCATGCTCTGACGGCGACGGCTCAGCTCATGGCAGCTTGCGGCGATACATCACATACAAATAACCCATGTCTCCCCTCATCCCCCAGCTTTGGAAATACTCCATCATCTATGTTAGAACGCCTTTTGACACTGGCACCTGATCTGTCGAATGAGGATGAAATGACGCCGATCCAGGCCTGGAATGATATCCGATGTCGGCCAAACTTTGGTGGGTTTAGTACAAGCAGCCTAGGTAGTCTTGCGGCGAAGTTGATGAAGGCTGCGAAATGTCACGGGTAAGTTTGTCATGTTCTAGTGTTCTAAGGTAGCTAACAAAGAACAGGTTTGGTGCTGCGATAAAACGATCTGTTTTTGAAGGTCTAGTCTACGAGACCCTTGTCACTGGACAGACCTTTTAGTCCCTGATTTAGACTACTGTATCATATCTACATTGTCTTTCAATTTGTTCTGTCAATCCTAGGAAGGCCCTTTCATCCGTGCATATTGTTCGCAACTTGGGAACGGGAACATGCTGTCTATGTTCTTGTAGCTCTTCAGCAGCTGTTCAGGCAACAACTTACGGTATCAATTGTTCGGCTCTGCATTCTTTGTTACCATGTGGCTATAGCTTACCAGTGGCTCTGACAACCTCAAAGCGTCAGGTTCACTGCACAGACAGGAGCAATGCCATTCCCCGGGTGACACTGGCAATTTTAGTCCAGGTATTTAATCATTTTCAATCGGCCCTATATTTCTTCCCAAACTCTCTATGCAACATATCTGTCGATACACTAGACACGGAACTTCCTTTCAGAAAGAAACAACTTGCGCAAACCTTTTTACAAACTCGTCATACAACTGATTCACTATGGATGACTTGAATACCCGACGTCATTTCTTATTGGAAGAGTTGGCAGAAATCGATGACACTATCGCGGTTTATCGTCAGCTCGCCGGAGATAATGGAGACGTTGTGAATGCTGATACTGTCGATCCGACTCTTCCTTCTAGGGGTGACGATTATGAAGACAACTACGAGAACAGCAATAACCACATCGAGGATGACCGACAAATTGCATTTGACTTCGATGGTGAGATGATGGAGATCTTCCCTGAGGGTCCAGGCTCTTCGAGTCTTACCTCCGACGACGACAGCGTGGAAATTATCACGTCCTCACCCCAAGAACCTTCAAAGCTGTCACTTCGTGACACCCCGTTAGTTATATTTGACCGAGGCCCGAGCCAGGACCCCAGGTTCAAGCCGGACCAGTGGCTATCTGAGAAGCCCAATGAGTCCTTCTCCCGAGACTTCCTCCAGGGGATTGGCACACAACGCTTATGCAACACCTTGCGTCCTGAGATTTCTGTCATTATGCTCGCCCACCCCTACGCTGAGGGATGTCCTGCCAATAAAGCCTGCCACCACTGGGAGTTGCGCTGGGATGACAGACCCCGACGAGACCCTGGAACCCTTGAGTTGGAACTGATCTGCCTTGATCGCCGCGATCGCGGAGATTATATTGATCCTCCTGGTAAGAAGTTCTATATGCTTGACAAGGATCATCCTCGCCCCATCAAATGCAATCCATGCTTCTTGTTCAATGGTCTTAAGCCTGACTTTAGTAGTCTGGATGGAACCAATCTTGATGTGGTTTTGTTTCGGATGCTTCAACCTGATGATGGCGAGGATGATGACCCCGTTGAAGGTCGGGATGAGTCAGAAGAGAATAACCTTGATTACCCTTTTGAAAAGATTGGTTGGACCGAATGTCATAGGTACATGGATCGCTGTGGTCGTCAGCTTGCGACAGTGTTGTATGAGTGAACAATGGACCGATATTCGGTAAGCTGGCTCTAATACGGTGGCGGACAGTGGAGGTCAGGTTACAAGGCATTCATTTTTCGAGATGAAGTTATGGTCTTGTGAGTGGTTATAGTTGGTCAAGATGGGGTTGATATAGTGAAGAGGATGATCATGGGACTGCCACTTGTGTTTTATGAGGACGAACTAGCAGATTGAGTGTACTTTTTGCCATTCATTGCAAATAGAACAGAGATCATAAAATCGATAGCTCTCCTCAGATGTGAGATATTCAACATGTTTTGCGTAGCAAAGTATCAACTATGGTATGATGGTGCAGTGAGTATTGAACAGTGATAAAATTTGGATCGTTCCACGAAAAACGCGTTTCCATTAAATTAATGAACTACCTATTCTAATTAAGTCTTCAACTCTGGCCAAAGCCATGAATGCAAAATACCATTGACGACTATCTTGATGCTATCGCTATCTTCGTGGAGACATTCCATCTGGACCACAGGAAACTACAAGAGAATAGGGCGGTCGACTTGTTCCAGAAACTCATAAGGTTCCAGTTCCAATATGAGACATTACATACAACTTCCAGGTCTTGAGCAAGGTTCTCAAGGCACGACGACATCTCGTTGCTGACATGAATGGGCGCTCCCCATGTCATCGAACTGTTGCGATATAGGTTCTTGACTTAATATTTCACCCAAATGCCAACCATCTCCAGAAAGCGACAGTTCTGCTGCAGTGGCTCTCAACCCTTGCCTCCTTCTTCTCATTCCATATTTCTTCGCCGTGCTATACCCAGGCCTGCATTCACAAACCCCTCACTTCAACCATGCCTTCTCCTGTCGTGTGCTTGCCGCGGTTATCTTCGGTATAATGAACCACGATCAAGGGAGGCAATTTATGTATCGTATCATTAGGTAAGTGGCACACGTGAAGATCAGTGGCATGGGTGTTGTGACGAGACAGTTTCATCACATTGCTTCCAACCTGGCCATCCTGGTCTGCTCCCAGGTCGCGACTGACTCGCGTTGGCAATCTTTCCCTCCCGCCCCTGCCAATCATCTATACCCAATCCGCCATGTCTTCTCAAGATTGGCGAAAGAAAGTTTGATGCCTACAAAGTTCATTTCAAAAGTGCGGGGATGGCTAGGTAAGATCTGCCAGATATATCGTAAGGTGCCAGTGTTATGCAGAAGTGGGAGAATGCTTTTATTGGAATGGGATGCTGAAGAAAGTATCGAATGTTTTTAATTCATTTCTGGGACCGCTTAGAAGTTTCTCCTGCCGGCCTCGCTGATTGTAGTACTATTACTCATGCAAGACCAAGTCCAGATTTAGCCACGCTATGCAAGTATACAAAATGGCCTGAAAATTCATCAATGATGAAGCTGGTAGATTCAGGACGTGACAGCTTCGATTCATGTCTTCACAGAGCGACTCGACTTTATCCAGCCAGTGCCGCAAATACCGAGTTATGTTTTTGACTTCCTAATGATTCAAGTACGAGAAAGCAACACACCTCCATGTTTGGGGTTCAATGCTACTCTACGGGGAGGGCCCGGCATATCACTAATCAAGATCTGTTGTCGCCCAAGACACGAGTTTTATGACAGCAGAAAGTGTAGGGGCCTTTGCTAAGATATCCAAAGCCTTACCCATCACGTCATACGTGAAACTCGTTCTTGCAGGCATCGACATACATATTTGCCGTAATTTTAGAAGAACTGCGGAGAACAACTCAGTCGTTTCCCGCTCCGCATTGATGTTGCATATGTCTGTGGTCGGATTCCCCGGTCATTTGTAGAACCTTATAGCTTTCCCGCCGGGAAGCATACCCGGACCCTGGTAACATTCTTCCATGGACATGACTCGGGTATTTGAGTAATCAATTAATCGATGCGCGATTGGTTGTTTCGAATTTGTTGGCGGGAGGCTTGATCAGATGCGCAAATGAAAGACCTAATCGGGGGCTAGGGGAGGAAAGAAAACTCAGGACCTTGATCCTAAATGACAAAAAGACTTAGGTAGTTTTGCATAAATTTAGGACACCTTTACTAAGCTTAGAATATCTTTTTGCTGGGTTTATTTTAATACCCTCGAGTAAGGTCTTGCTCCCCGAGGGGGCGGGTTGTCAAGGCAGTTGGACATACCACCTCAATTATCTTTCTCCTGTCTTGATTAGCTGTGGTTTTATGCGAGAGCCGCTTATTGCGCTTCTAGGCTGGAGTAGTTGGATCGGCAGATAGGTGGGATAGCAATAGAATAATTAATCGACGAGAACGCGAGGTGGGGCCATAAGCCCTGGTCATTGAGGCTTGAGAAAGTCTAAGTCGAACGATACTTGCCAGGAGAGTCTTGCTATGCAACGTCGCAGGATCTTCACTTGAACTTAGTTCCAGCAGTGTGCCGGAGATGTATCAACAAATTTCCTCTGGTGTAGAGGTTGATGTGATCTGAGGCAACTCATGAGTGCACGTGCGGTATTGCCAAGATTGAGGCTACGATGTCCGTCAGGCTTCCATGGGTCGGGCCGTAACTAGCGATTTCATACACGGGCTAGCTTCAAAAGTATCTACCTCCGCGTAGCTGGTCGTTGGGGAGCCGGCTTGCTCTCCGGGCTATGAAGTCTTTAACTTTGCAGGGAGTAAGGATCTAGGTGCATCAACTTCATGCAACATGTAAGCAGACTGCAGTATTGTGAAGTTTCGTCTGGCGGATAACGACGCCCGAACGGACACGAGGATATCTAAGAGACAGAAGTTCTCAAATAGAGCTTCGGCACTTCATGGACACCCATGAAGGCATTCGCTGATCGAGCATAAATACGTGAAGCCAAACCCAGGTTCAATCAATCAGAACCAGTGACCGTAGACACAAATCATGAGTCTTGCACATCTTTATAAATCTTCACTCGCAAGACCTTCCCTGCCTTCTCTTATCAATCATTCCATAATGGTCCGCAAGATGGCTTCAGCTGCTGCTGCTGCTGCTCCCACTCCTCAGCCTCACAGCCCTACCATCCTCAATGCCTCCGGTCCTCCCCCTGGACACTCCATTACAGTCGGGAACCTCCAGACCTTTATCCTGCCTGACAAAGTCTCCGACACCGAAGCAAACCGCAAGCTTGGCAAAGCCCTTGTCGAAGCCTGGCAGAAAGACGGTATATTGCAGATAAGCATGACACCCGAGCAGCACTCACTTTACAAAAGTGCCAATTACGCTAGTAGACGCTTCTTCTCTAAGCCTTATGCTCAAAAGGCTGCTTGCGTTGATAGTCAGACTTACTCTGGCTACATTGCCAGTGGTGAAGAGCTGACTGACGGCATTGCTGACTACAGCGAGATCTTTACTGTGACCAAAGACCTTGAACTCGATGAGCCGAGGGTCGTTGCGAAATGGCCGTGTCATGGTCGGTGCCCTTGGCCTGACTATGAGATGCAGAACCCCATGCATCGTTACATGAAGAGTCTGGGGGGCGTAGGAGAAACGCTCTTGCAGCTCACCGAACTGGGGCTTGGTGTACCTCAAGGGTCGCTTACCAACTACACTCAAGATGGGTGGCATCACCTGAGGATCCTCCGGTGAGTCAATATCAATTTCCCTTATTAGAGTGAGTGCCACTAAATACGGGAATGGTAGCTTTCCTGCCATCAATAAAACTAATGGCAAGGGCAAAGAAGGAAGAGGCATTGGGTCTCACACCGACTACGGACTTCTCGTCATTGCGGCAGCTGATGATGTCGGAGGCAAGTACTTCACGCATTTCTCGCTGATAACCCCTGACTAACCTGTTGTCAAAGCTTTGATGATCCGTCCCCCATATAGCGATGAAAAACTCGCAAACTGGGAATCAAGTGCCGCTGGCTTCAAGGAAGATGATGAAAGATGGGTCTTCGTTCCTCCCGCGGAGAATGTCTTCACCGTCTTCCCAGGAAAGTTTACTCTCCGGCATAAACGAACTTTGCTAATCTTCTTTTGGTTTAGGTGACATGATGCAGTACATCACCAACTCAGCCCTTCCCTCGACCCCTCACAAGGTCGGGCTCAATCTCAGAGAGAGGTTCGCCTTTGCTTACTTTCATGAGCCAAGCTTCCAGGCGGTTGTGAAGCCTCTCCCCGGCTACGACGTTGGCCAGGAGCCAAAAGATGGAATCCACTATGGCAAGCACTTCACTAATATGTTTATGAGAAACTACCCTCAGCGTATTACTACACAGAGATTGAATGACGAGGGTCGCTATAGGCTTTTGGAGCAGGAGAGCCTTCAAACCATGGCTCCTTGAGGTCGGATTCAAATATTGGAAGTACATTAGCTATTATGGACTGGGCAGAAATGACACAACTGAGAGTCTTGATTACAAATTCAGGGTTTCGCCGTGAATAGATTCCCAGGTTGTTTTGGTTGGCTTTCTCGTGCTTGAATATTTACTCTCCATCACCCGCCAACCCGGTTGCATGATCCCTTGCAACCTCATTCCTAAAACTCGATGTCGTCGTCGTCACCTTCGTCGCCAATTCCCCCGTGTATCCTACCCATATGAGAATAACAGTCATCCCCGTCTGTAAAGGTCTTCAAGCAGAGCCAGCAAATGTGCGTCCCACAGGCCGTGCAATTAATATGATTACAGCCTTCATCCTTCTGTAGGTGTGTGTTGCACTTCGGACAGTCTTTGAACCCTAGCTCTTCCTTTGCTTTGAGAAGCTCTGCCATGCCGCCAGACTCGTTGCCCTTGTATTGTGCGCATGTCTTTCTCGGGTGCGAGACATGGCAGCTCGTACAGGTTGCCGTCATGCATTTAGCGCAAGTAAAGATTGGCGGGACGCTCATTTCTGGCTGGTCGATGCGGTACACCTGGGTGCATTCGGGTGTCGGACAGTAGCGCAACTGGTCTTGGTGTCGGCGCATAAAAGACATAAAAGAAGCCTCAAAGACACTTTCGAAAATCTCTGAAAGAAGCAGATTTTGGATCTCATATAGCGGAATGGCCTTCTTACAGTTTCCTTCGTCTCCAATGCATTTTATGGAGAAATCGCCGATCGTCGATGCTTCTACCAGACACATATTCAAGAAGCAGATCGTGCAGTAGACATGGCCACAAGAAGTTGCGAGTGCTTGGTCGGCTTTGCAGAAACAGACTGAACAGTCGCCTTCGGCGGTCCTTTCCGTCCTTGATGGCTCACTGTTTTTTCCTTTTGATCGAGGCTGCAGTTCTTGCAAAAGCTGGTCAAGTGCTTCGCATGCTGGTACGAACTTGTCCTCCGGCCCGAAAACTCGAAATTTCGAGGATTTGATGTCGCGGATGATAACGACTCCAAGGTCTCGTTCAATCTCTTGAAGCTTCCTGTAAGCTCCCCTATCGGCCTTGAAATCGGGAGACCATAGATTCTTGCCGTTCAACGTCATTGTGGTTCCGTGAATGATCTGTTCCAGGGCCTCTTTTGCTTGGATAAAAAGTTCGCGATCTTGGCTCTCGAGCTTCAGGACTCTGTGGCCGCGCTCAAGAACCGATGAAAAAGAAACAAATTGCCGTTCCCATTCTTTTCGCAGCGTCTTAATGCTATTTTCAACAACGCCGTAGACGCGACTCGAAACCCTGAACTTTACCAGGTGAACGTGCTGAACGTAGAGTTTTCCCGATGAGTTGAATGGCAACCACGTCTCGTTCAACTGTGAGACAGCATCAAGCGCTTCGGATTCCTCGATAAATCGTGCCTGTGCCTTGACTCGTCTTGCCGTGGGGCTCCCAAACACTTCCCATTGTTCCAAGGCGCCTATGTCATATAGTAAGGATTTTATCATAGTCGAATCAATTTCCGCGTCCGTATCGTAACTTGAGTCACCCATCTCAATCTCATACGGTCCTGCAGACGAGGGAAAAATCTTCATGATATCCTCTGAGGGAATGGTGGCCACCAAACCTTCCAGCTCCATCTGCCATGGCCCATCGTTTTGCGTGGCATCCACTGCGGCGGGCATTTGGGTTGTGACTGGCAGGCCAGCGATTTTGAGTTGCTGGTTCTTGAACTTGGAATACGCATCAAATGCTTCTGCTGGGTTCCTGAACGAAAGAGTGGCCTTTTTGGTCGGCCTATGCCATGAACAGCGGACGTTTCTGCTGTCGACGAGGCCAAATGATGATCCGTCTGGTAATGGGACAGGAATTTGGGTGACTTCCAAGTCAGGCGCTCGAATACAGGTGCCAAGTTTCCAGCAGGCCGACTTTGCGAATTCCGGATCTTTGACCTTGATGATTGCCATTCCGTTCCGATTCTTCACAAGTTTGATGAAGTTGATGTCGCTTATGGATACGCAGATGCCTACATCCGCCAACAGCTCTTGCACCGACCGTGCGGACGACTTGGAGGGCAGATGGCGCATTTGAATAGCGGAAAAGTCCGAGAGAAGAGTGACATTGGTAACAGCCGCTCCAGCTCCAAATTCGACCCAGGCGCCTCCGATCTCGCGCGTCCACTGTTCAGAAACGAGACCATGCTGGAAACATGATTAGTTTTCTGCTTTCTCGTATCACTATGGTACAATAACCTACCTCGGATTCCTCCAACCACTCGGCGTTGGGCGTATCGTGAGCATATCTGCAAGTAGCTCCTCTCTTACAGAAACCTTTGGCAAAGAAGCGACATGTCTCTTGAAGAGGTCGGGGTCCTTCATGAGAAAAGCGACAGGTTTGGCCGTAAGAGCATATACCCTGGGCATAGAACCGACAAGGTTCTCTTTTACGATGGTCTGGTCGTCGAGTCCGGGTCACAGGGATATCGTGAGAAAAGGGACAGGCTGCGCCGCGGAAGCACGAAGCCTGCGCGAAGAATCTACAAGGCGGCCTGTCGCGATGCTCCGGGTGCCTTCGCTGACGGTTTCGTTCTCGAAATGCGTTGGCTATCGTTTGAGTCTCATGGTCTAGTTGTTGGCGTAGTTGTTCGTGTAGTCGCTCGGCCAAGAACGGATTCAACGGAACATCAGGTTCGGGGGCAGTGGGACGCTCGAAAGTGTTGCCCATGTTTGGACATATGGATTGTTGTCGCGTCCAGGATTTCTCCGCTCAAATGAAAATTGTCTTCGTCATTAAATAAGAAATTACGGTGGCGTTGCGGTGAATGTTAATAGCAAATATTACACAAGACGATTCGGAGATACTGCGGCTAACGGAATGACTTAAGCTCAAGGTTTTCACGACATTCAATGATTGATCTCAAGTGGCGGATAAGATGGTTCGGAGTGAAGATAGAAGGTTTGATCTGGTGTCTGATATTGAGACTGTTCTGTTCGGACGATGCAGGAGGCCGATTGTTTCACTGAGCGCGTGACGCGTGTTTGTGACACAATCAATAGTCAAGGTTGATCTGCAAACTTTACCCCGCAGATAAGATGATGCAGCAACAACATGCACATGCGTGTTCCTGGTGTTTCATGGTTGATGCCAACTCTGATGCAGTGTTTGGGCATGACTGCGGCAAAGAATTGGGTTATGCCACGCATTTGGATGAGGTGGCACTCGCAGACTCGGCACTGAGTGGTTAAAAGTGCCCAAGCTCAACAAGCCTAAAGGCGGTGAAGCCTTCGCCACATCATGTGTTGGCAGCTGGAAGTCGAGAGAATACTTGGGCTGAGTATAAATAACGCGGTCAGCAACCGGCAGAAAGTCTATGGTGGAGTGATGGCCTAATATTGCCCCAAATCTGATAGTTCCGTTTATTTTGCTCACCGCTCAATCCATGCTGGGTCACCGGGGTCTTGATCCTCTCTGACTGGCTGTGTCCGGTCCAAAAAGGGGGGCCTGGCATGTGCCTGACATATTTCTCGCTTAGGTAATGGTGATCCGGGCTCTTGGATAATTCTTAGCTTTGAATCTACCCGAGATACCTTTAAACCCGCGATCTGCAACGAACCAGTCAAGTCAAGTCAAGCAAGCTCGCTCACTGATCCGACTACTACTGTACCTGCACTAGCTACCTCTCTTCTTTTCTTTTCTGTCCTCCAAGGGACATCCTGGCCTCGCCTCGCTGACTGCGAGCTCAGAGCCTCAACGGTCGCTCAGACCATACCCCAACAGCCCCGCACCTCGGCGCAGCAGACCAGAGGAAAGCAAAACACCACCTCGCAACATGGGCTCCAAGAAGCGCAGCTCGGCCTCCGGTGAGACTGGGAACGCCACTGATGCTTCTTCCTCTCGCAGCGGTCAACCATCCCGCAGCCTCAGAAGGAGAGCCGGCGACATTGTGAACAGCCTCAATCCGGCGGGCGCTGGCAAGGGCCCTGATGTGATGCAGCAGCTCGCTGAGATTCCCTTCAACGCCGAGGCCTTCCTCCAGGCGAAAGCTGCTCAGGCCAAGGCGCTGGATGCCGAGGCCAGTGAGACCGGTGAGGGCGAGGACGTCGTCGAGGCTGAGTATCAGGGGACTCGTCCGTACGTTCCGACGGTTCACGCTCATCTCAAGGGCGTCGACAAGGTTTGCCGAAATGGGGAATGGTCGAAACCACTTCAGCGTTTCTTGACGAGACTTCAACTCGGTTCAAACAATCTCAGCGTCATTTATGACTCAGCCCTTGAAAATGTGGGGATTGAACCTCCCGAGGAGACCGAGTCTTGGGTTGAACAGAGTGAGCCTTCCAAATTCGCAGGCCACGTCTACAGATTCCTCGGCCGTCAATGCCGATCCGCCTCTTCAGACAGACATCTCTATGTCCTCTATCACCCCGATGCCGAATGGCACACCGAATTCTACGAACTTTTGCAGGACAAGCCTCTGCCCAGCAACTTCCTCGGCTTCTCTGACAATCTGGATGCTCTCGTGGCGTTTGTGAGGTTCATCCGAAAGCGCCTCGGAAAGCGCGCCAACAACGCCATGTTCCACCTTCTCATCCCCTCATCCCGACCCATGTCCATCAGAGACGCTCTTGAGTTTCCAGATCTGGGTGATCTGGTCATTCACGGCGAGACTCACGGCGGCAACAACTACGTTTGGGTCAATCTACCCACTTCCGACGACTACCCCGCGAACCTGCTTCTGAAGCATGTTGAGAACGCCGTCCGCGGTGAGAGCGAATGGAAGACGACAGCGACAGTCAGCACAGCCATAGGAGGATTAACGGCATCATTGGCTGGCGCGGCTTTCACCCTCAGAGTCAAGGGAGCGCCCTTCCCATCCCTTAAGACCTTCGGAATCGGAGCAGTCTGCACCACCATAGCCGCCCGAATCAGAGGCGCAGAGTACCTTCCCCTAGCAGTCCTCGGCATCGGCGGACTCTGCACCACGATAGCAGCATTGCAAGTGAACAGAGGCCTGAGTAAGCGCATTCCCAGACTCATCGGCGGCACCGACACACCCAAGGAGCCCAAGGCAGAGCCAGAGAAGGAAGATTCAGCAGCCAGCGAGCAGGATGAAAGCAGGGACGAAACCCCCCACGAATCAGATGTTCTCCCCGAGCCAGAGCCACCAGTTGTTCCAGAAGAGCCATCCAAGATCAAAGACGACTCGGACGCTCTGTCCTTCGTGAGCAAGGCATCCAGCACGAGCAAGTCTTCGAGCAGCAAGAAGCATCGACGCAGTGAACGAAGTGAGCGAAGTGAGCGCAAGCGCAGGGATAAATAAAGCATGGAAAACTATAAGGTTGGAAAGACAGAACAAAGTACAAAGTACACTGACAGACAGCTGGACTTTTGATGGTGTATTTTTTGTTTTTCGAATTGAATACGCTTCGAGTGCTGGTTTTTTTGCTCAGTCTTTGGTTTTCATGAGTTAGAAAAACGCACGAAAGTAGGAATATAAATTGAAGACCTCTGCTTGAAACGAGGCTGTTATGTTCAACCCGTCCGTTTCCAACGTGTTGTTGGAATACTTGATCGCATTATATTTAATGGAGATTGTATGAGCTAGGTGGATCAAAACTCCATACAAACTTGCAGTGTGATAGGAGGTCTGAGCATAAATTTGCAAAATCTCAGGTTCTCCGACTTTGGTAAGTCTTTTATTACTTGCAACTTATTCAATTGGCATTCAGCAGGTTGCTCGTTGGTATTGATTTGAGATGAAACCCCTAGCTGTAGGGTAGTGAGCCCAGCGGAAGAAAGGGCCAAAATTACCGAGGTTCTGTCGCCAGTGGATCTCCCTCGTCTGATCATAGAGTTTCTAATTTTAGCATTTCTGTCAGATTTCTTACGGGCTGTCCAATTAGAACCTAGCTATCTTTAGCCATATCCACTTTAAATCCAGGATCCCGCTAACCCGAAAGAAAACAGTCTGGATATGCAGGATCAGCATTTCGCTGTCTAAAACTTCGGCATGTAATGAAAGGATCATGGGGAAGTCTTATCTAGAATAAGCTAGCTGAGATAGAAGTGATGACAAAGTACAGATGAGTCGCGAGACAAGGTCAATCGACAACAGAGAGAATGCAATACACAATACAGACAACAGACTATACCATCTACCAAAGCTCGCAAACAGGCTTCTTCTGAGGACACTTGAAGGCCCGCTGGAAATCAGCAGAGTTCTTCAGCGGAAGCAAAATCCTCGCCTGGTTAGGACTGTGCTCATCCGTCAACCCAGCAATGACCTGCGCAGGCTTGATGTTCTCACACCAATTCTGGCCCCACTTGACAAAGAATAACTGTTCATGCGTGAAGTTACCAAGCCCAGGCAGATCTTGCGCTTTCCCGTTGTCCTTCTCCCATTTCTTCCAGGCGGTAAAGCTAGACAGGATGCCACCGGCGTCTGCAACGTTCTCACCCAACGTGAGATCTCCGTCGATCTTCTCCTCTTCTCCACCAGGACCGGTGATGGTGAAGTTGCCGTATTGCTTGACGAAGCAGTCACTGGACTTTTTGAATCCTACTGTAGACTTTTCATCAAACCATGCACTCTTGTTACCCGTCTTGTCAAACTGATGGCCACTGTTATCGAAACCATGGGTGATTTCATGCCCAACAATACTTCCCATGCCACCGTAGGTAATGTATGCGGGATAGCCAACACTGTAGATGGGAGATTGCTGGATGCCTGCTAGGATTATCATGGTGTTCCCTGAGGGTTGATGGAAGGCGTTGGTGGTCAGAGTACTAGACGGGAACTTCTGTCGATCAACAGGCTTGTCAAGAGATGCCCAGTTCTTGGCAACCCGAGACTTTGCGAAGGAAAGGGTGTTGAGGAGCAAAGACGGCGTGATTTCAATGTCAGAATAAAACTTGTTCACGACCTTGGCGTCCGTGACGTGAGGGGAAGTTGGTAAGCCGATCTTGCTCGTCATGGCGCGAACTTTCTCAACCGCAGTCTTTTTGACCTTATCTGTAGCCCAAGCTCTGGTTCCAATGCGCCCGATAAAAGCCTCCTCAAGATTATCGATGATCTGAGAGGTGAACTTCTTAGCATCAGGCGTAAAGTGCTTATCGGCGAAGAATCGGGCGAGGATCCAAGTCAAGCCTGTAGGACCGACGAGCTGAGGAGCAACTTTGTCATTTGCGATCCAACCAACGCCGTTGTCTAGAAGAATTGCGCATCGCTGCCAGCGAGGTGGAGGACTGCCGGGATCTCTACCTTGCTGCTTCGTCTTCCACGTGTTGTAGGCCTCGGTCTGTGGCGAGTCGACGTAGATGGACACAGCAGCGATGGCTTTCCAAAGGAAGTAAGTTTGGATGACCTCTGGAGGTGTCTGGGAGAACTTCTGCGAGATATTGTGGTGGAGCTCTGCGGATTCGAATATGATCTTGGAATCATCAAACCCCTCGGGCGCAAGTTGGTCAACGACATACTTGAAGTTCAGTTGCGGAGCGAGCTCTTGAATGTCAGTAATAGACACGAATGGAGTCGCATCAGGAGTCTCTTCAGTATCCTGTTCCTGGCCGGCCTCCTCTGTGGTATTTGTCTCTGGGGCGGCCACCGGTTGGAGCGAGAGCTGAAGGGAGACGACGGACTCCATCAGAATCTTAGCCTCGCCTCTGGTCAAGTTGGCAGGATGAACAGAGTAAATAAGTTCGCTTGCAATCTTAACGAACTCAAACATATCTTCGGGAGTAGATGGAAGACCAGAATCCGTGGGTGGCTGGATGCCAAGGGCCATCTTGTCAGGGTTCAGCGGTTCTGCGATCTGTATGAACCTCTGCGTTGTCTCGATGCCCAAACTTTCGAACATTGTGATAAGTTGGCCAATTCCATTTGAGTGATCATATACAGTTCCTTTCTTACCATTGCCGGAAGCAGGAAGTGTCGTGACGATCGTCTTGGCCACTTGTCGAAGTTGACTAAGACCCTCTTCTTCATGGGCAGTTGTGTTCATACAGACTTGGTAAGCTTCCTGCATCTTGACAAAATTCTCTTTATCGGCCTTCATCTCGTCTTTGGTTAGATTGACTGTAATCCAGCCAGCGTCAGGGCCGGAAGGGTAGGGTCCTTCGAGAACGCGTCGAACAAGATCGTAAACATGGTATTGGACGGCTCCAAGAACATCAACAGACATCGCGCCTGCTGGGACTGGGTTGCGCTCTGCCCAGTTGCCGCAGACGACTATGAAGACATTAGCTTACCGAAAGCTCGTGAATAGAAGAAAGAATGAGAAAGAAAGAATCAGACCTACGTTCATCAAAGTCGGTGCATGGATCAATCTTTGCATGGTTAGTGGCCATGCTGCCTAGAATATCATCTGCAATCTCGATACATGCTGGGGTCGTGCAGAGGCTATTGGCACCATAGCCAGACGATTCACGAGGTAAGATCCCCATGTTGAGATAAAAAAACAAGCGAAAGTTGACTGAGAGGAATGAACCAGAAGGCAAAAGAATTCTATAACAGCTCTGACTGAGTTGATGGACCAAAAGGCATGAATTGAATAGAATTGGATAGCTGCTCTTATATACATCCAAGCCTCAAACACGTCCTTGAGGCTGTGCCGGGCTCTAGCAATCAAGCTCATAAGCTCGTAAGATTAAATGCCCTTCCATTGGCCATCTCACCCGTGCTGACAGACATGGCGCATACGAGGCCAGTGTAACAGTGGCCCAAGGTCCCAATCTAATGGCGATCGAAAAAAACAGCCAAATGCAGCGTAGCAGCCACGTCAATGCGCTCGAAAGTAGCAGCTGAACAGAGTATAGCGAAAAGTGCTGCGGTCATCATTTCTGGGACTTGGGTGATACATGATTCTTGGCAGTGCCATTGTACAGCTATTTCCAGTTGCAAGCGCTTGTGCAAAAGTCATGGGTGGGGGCCGAATTATTAATAGTATCCATAAATACAGCGGTCAGCCAGTTCTGCACTTTTCATGCTTATTATGATGATATGGCTTGCTTTGGGCGTAAGTTGAGGCAGGCTGGGTTGAATCGTCCAATGGAGATGGACGTATATGAGAATGGCGCCGTTAGGCGACGGGCAAGAGAGGGAGCAGAGCTGTTTCATGCGGAGGTTGAGCTCGCCGCTGATGGGACTTTTGAGGCTGAGCTGGGGAATAAACATAGTAAGCATAAATGCAAATATTCGGGCTTGTAATACGTATATTGCTGACACTCGTGACCATAAAGCCGGTCCGGGGTATGACTCGTTTAGAACCAGTGGTTCGTTTAGCATGACTCGAGTGACACTCTGCAAGATTCAAACATAATTATAAGTACAATGGTATTCCCTTTCCTCAACTGATCCAGAATCTATCGCTGAGTTTTTCTAAAATGGACCCTAGCTAGACTCAAACTCACTAATTGAGCTATTGTTTGTATATGCTGAATAATGTTCATTTAGAGTGAAAGCAGTTGGACTGGTTGGCCAAAGTCATGGCAATTTGACATATGGGACGAGATAAATTCATTTCGGTTTACTTGAGACTTTTATGTCGGAGTTAGATCTAAGATAGGATTTAAGACATACAAAATAGGAAAGATTCAAACGCAGGATCGTTGTCGTCCTCATTTCGTGTGCAACTCAGCCTCATTTCAATCTTGACGAGTGACTCTAACCCAATCAAGCAGTAACTGAACGCAACAAACTATCCAATATAGTCCAACTTCACCGTATATAAACAGAACAATGTCCATGGGAATGAATTTCAAAACACACTCATTCAGAAAATCATCTCTTACTATTATCTTCAAAATGCAGACCTTCAACATTCTTTTTATCACCCTTGCTACTGCAGTGGCTGGAGTAACTTCTTCCTCTAGCTGCCCTCCTTTCCCTGCCTCAATGACTCCGTTCTCTTATGGCTTCAAAGAGCCCAAACCGCCTGCTATCAAGCCAGAATATCAGGCACATTTTGTACAGCACAAGTGGTGAGCCTTCCTATCGAAATTCAGCCTGCTCTGCATCTTACTTACCTAAACTCAGGAATGGTGAACTGTCACATATCACGGCTGGATTTATCCAAAACTCCCCATCCAAAGGCTTCGTCCGTGCTGACGAAGCCTTCGACGGTGTTCTTGCATCTTCGACTTTTGACTATTCCAATGTCACCAAATCAGGCCTGGTTGACAACACCCTGACTACATATGATCCTAAAAAGTCCAAGCCAAGTATTTGGAGGGGATACGTGAACTCGAATTATCCTATTCTCAACAAGACTGTCTTGATTGACAATGGAGCTGTCTTTGAGGGGTTTGTCAAGAGGGATTTTACTCCGAATCCCGTCGCAGCAGTAAGTCTTTCATACACATGGGAAGAGTGATTGCTGAATTTTCATTCTAGTGGAGCATCATGTACCAAAATGCAGTTCCAGTTACAGTCTTTGTCAACGAGTGCGGTGTTATTGTTGGCTACGATTACTTTGCGCCGGAGCTGCGTACCCGGGTCATCATGGAGTTCTTCAACATTCAGGCGAAGTAGGCTGTTCAGTGATTGGTGGGGTTTTTCGCCGCGATGAGAGGTTTTCCCCAAGTATTCGAGTTGCTAGAGTAGAAATGTAGTCTAATAACACCGTCTTATTTATCGAATAGATCATTGATCGAGTTATATGATGCCTTCTGGGTTCAGTTTCTCAGAACCTATGCCAATAAATCGGCTCTAAACCCCCTCTTTACTGTTCAAGTATTGATACTCCCATAGCTCTAGTAAATCAGCTTTGATCCTCCCTGAAACGACAAATCCTTTCTGCGATATTAGATCTAGTAGCCTCATAATCTCCTTCCTCTCTCGGGAATCTATAGAGTTTGCACCCGCCATTCGAAGTGGAAATATTCCCAACACTCCAGCGATATGAGAATGCTCAAGTATTTCAGAGCAAAAAGAGATCACACTGGCTACATGAGTATCAATCTCCTTGGAAGTGAGAACAGGAATAACTCTCGTGTCCCAGCAGTCATAGAAAGTAAAGTTTCTGCAGAGGTATAACTGGAGAGCGTGATAATTTGCTAACGCGAGCTTTTCATATGGGCCAGATGATTTGATCGATGCATTGCACCGGGAATACCAAGACTGAAGTTGGTATTGATAAAGACAGCTTTGTGTGGCCAGTATGTCTAGATCTGGATGATTGCGTCGCTGATCTTCTGGAACTGACTCAATTCGATCGAAGAAACTGGCACTTGGTAAGTACTGGTCTTTATGCTTTCAAGGAACTGACCTTTTACTGAATGAAGACATTTTGATAATAAAGTTGAGAATTTCGTCTAATGGGTTTGATGTCATCACATCAAGTTGGCCCATACGCGAATAGTCGGATAGTACGGTATCTTCACCGTAGAGAATCGCTCGATTGCCCTCCAACAACCTGAATGTCTCAAACGACTGACAGCCGACATAATCAGAACGACTGTCAGTGCCGGAGAGCTCAAGTATTTTTGAAGTACCATAGAGCATATGTCTAGCCCACTGGCCACCAGAGACTTCGATCATCAGCTGCAGGAAGGATTAATACGAGCTAGTAGGTGAGATGTCTTCTTACCTCAAATAAGCCAAGAAGTAATGTGCACCAAAGAACACCTTGGCAATGTATTGCGTGTGGTGATTGGATGTAATGCTGAAGGCTGGTAAGTGCCTTGCTATATGACTTCAATGCAAAGTGGTATGGCGATCGAAGCTCATCGGAAGACCTTGTACTTGGGGACCTGCTGATTTCCAAGGCGCCAATTGCGACTGTTGCCTCTCGTAGTGGTGCACACGTTTGGATAAGAGGCAGAAATTCAGAACCAAGATTTGCAAACTCAGGTGTGAATTCACAACGTTGAAGAAACAAGAAAAATGTCTTCAAGTAAACGCTGTCGGGCTTGTCGCTTATTTGCGGCTGGAGGTTGCTTGTATGTTGAGGCACCACTGAATGGCTGACAAATTTCAGCTCGGAGACTGTAGCGGCTTGAGGCTGACAGTTCTTCTTCATGCGGACGCAATACTCGCAGGGGGTACCCCCTTCACACTTTTATTCACGTTAGTTGCGGCTGGATGATTTTTCGCGATGGCGCTCTAACCTTGATACGCCGTCTTGCGCATGACTGGCAGCGGGTTAGCCTTTTGCGCTGATCCAGCGGACCAACGATGCGTCGAGTCTTCATTTGGTGAGCTATTGCGTATGATTGGGTTGTCGGCAGGATAATTATGTCGTGCAAGTCACGGAGGAACCATAACTAGTAATGTCATCTTTTGTTCGGAGTCATGACTGATGAACGCGTAACTTTGTATCGAGGCTCAGCTTTAGTTCGGCCCCACCAGACTTGACTAAAAGTAGAAGCATTTGAACGCACTGGAGTAACCTCATCAAAAGCATAACCAATGGCAGCTCTCGACCATTCTTGACCTAGGTATTTTACAGTTCCAGATTGTAGCCCGGTGAACGAGGCGCAAGACATGATATTAATGGCTCTATTGACAAATTGCACGCTTGTGGTGGTGTAAATTTATGTCAAGCGATGCTCCTTCGATGCAACCGTTATCAAGTGAATGTATTATAATTAAGTATTCCCTACTAAGAGCTGTTCTAAGTATTTTCCTCTATTTCTCCAGATTCCTTGTAGTCCATGTAAATTCACTTTTCATTACCTTTTGTGATATTTCCCAAATAACGCCGGTTTGTTGTGATCCTGTCCTTTTGTGGCGCTGTTGCCAATAATTATGCGAAAACAAACGCTATAAGTCGTAAGTCCCTCTTACAGCCTTCTGCGGAGGATGGGCCATTTTCCAGGTAACAGTGATCGCCCTGTGACAAAGAAGATGGCAGCTAGTACGATGATAGCGAGGTAAAAGCAACCCAGGAGTTGAGCGCCTAGCTTTTCGAGCAGGATTCCACTTAGTGGGTTGGCAAGGAGCAGGGCGACAGCCACACACATGTTTGTAGAGCCTTCTCTTGAGTTAGTACCTGAATTTTGCTAAGGACCGGAACCAGAACTCACCAAAATATCGCGCATAATCTTGAGGCTCACAAGTCTTTCCGGTACATACTGCAGTATGTTAGCAGTGAGGAAGAATGACGTTGGGTGAACTTACATGGTGATAGGACGTAGAAAGATCCAGAACAGTATCCCCAGAGTGCACTAAAGGTATACATGAGAGGAGCTGAGGTGGTGCTAAATGGGATAAAAATGGACGAGATGAACACCAGAATGACTAGCATCGTGGTGATCATAACATTGAATGGTCCAACCTTGTCTCCCACGAACCCAATCGAGAAACGGCCGATGCAAGAGCAGGCACCCAGGATGGATAGAAGAGTATATCCATCCTCGGTGGAAAACCCTGCTCCTCTTGCGATAGTTGGTAACAAGCCACTGATTCCGTAGTTGACAAACTCAACCATGCAGATACCAAGGGCAGTGACAATAAAGCTTAACGAGTTGAAGGCTGATAAATCTAGACTGAAGCTCTGGGGTCTTTGAGCTGTTGATCGTCCCTCGGTGAGTCGTCGGAACGGGAGATAGCATAAGACGCCGAGTGACGTGATGCACGCGATGACCAACGCAACAAGCCTCATCGACCAAGCCCAACCAAGCTTGCCAAAAGTAGCGCGTAGCATCATGGGATAAATAATGCCACCAAGCGAAGTGCCCATAACAGCAATACCCATGGCAAGGCCGCGACGGCGAGTGAAAAGCTTGCCGATGACGCCGATAGCCGTGACAGCACCGATCCCGCTCCCGATACTGCCAAAAAGGCCGAGACAGAGGATGAAGTGCCAATATTGCGTACATTCAGCTAGTAGCAGGAATGTAACGGTGGAGAAGGCGGCGGCGATCGGGCCGAGGATCTGAGGACCATAGCGATCTAGGATAGAGCCGATTTGGAAGTTGAAGATGAGCGACAGGAAGAGGTAAGTTCCTGATATCCATCCGACTTGACTAACACTATAGCCGTTCAACTCGTTGAGAGTGAGATGGGATTGGATTGTCCCGAGGGAGTTCATAAATCCTAACTTGATCAGTAATTACCTTGTTGGGGATGCCGGATAGTGCTGACCATAGGAAGATATCAGGAATAGCATAGATGCAAAGACGCAGAGCCAGGCACCGACGTCTGACTCGATATCTCTTTTTTCCAGTTGTTTTTCGTTATCTGGGCCAGTGGAAAGGTCTATCTGGCTCGGAGGTACCGAAGTTGGTGCGCTTTCGATGTCTGGAGTTGCCGCGCCCTCGCGGAATAGAGTAGGTGAGGTCGACCTTGATCGATCCATGTTGATAGTATTGTCGTGATTATGTCTGATAAAACTCTTGCTGTCGAATGCAGATATCCTATGTTGAGAGTACAGTCATTGACTTATACTCTATTTATACGGTAAAAGTACCTGACGTCCGTCGCCAACAATCTCCACTCACGATATATCTTCACATCATGAGCCTCAACACAAAAAACAGAACGTATCTCTCGCTTATTCCCAATCAACGCCATTCTCCGATGCCGATCCCAAGACTCGTGCCTGAAGGTTTAAAGAAATCTAATAATGGCCCAAGCTCGTTCGATCGACTCGGCCAGACCCGCCGCGTTGGGTCAGGCATCTTGTGTTGCAGCTCCACTTAGTGGACCGCTTGACTAAAAGACTGAAGGTCATGAGCGATTGCGACACCGAGAGAATAGTCATAATATCCACGTCTCGGCCAGATTCTTTGTCACGAATTTCGTGGTACGTCGCTACGTACTTGGACCATGAGGTTCGGTGAGTATCGTGGTTGTGCACGGGAATAACGGAGATCCACCGCCGTCAGGTCAAGTACACACGGTATTGCCACTGCTAAATGCCGACGATCTGACTTTGGATCGGTGTGAGCTCGGGTACCTTGTAAAATACCAGGATTTCGTGTTTATTGTTTATTTTAGATTTTCTTAGCTTTTTTCTTAGTGTTTATATCGTGACCTTTCCCGGCTGCGCTGGGACCTTGGGGCCCGCATCATCATATCATGTTACTCGTCATGTCACTTGGTGTCGCCACGCACTGTAGATTTCTTACAATTTTAGCATTATTGGTGATATTCAGGGTTTGAATTTTGATGATAACCGTTACTTGAGTATAATCCTGCACGGTGAAGTATATACTGTACACTGTGGCTGTTTCCGTGAAATTTCTATAGTGGAGTGGTGTAGGCACGCTCACGTGGCTATACATCCGATGTAGGAGTCTTGCCAGTAATATAATGTTGAGTCACGAAGTTCAGTTCCCCCTCAACTTTTGTCAGGCTACAAGAGGTATAGAGGCGGTGAGCGCGACCCGACCAGAAGATCCCTTAAGAGACGCCTCCAGACTCCAGTGGAGCAACTTGAGTGATCATCATTTCTTCAATTCCTACGCTTGCTCAAAAGACTGTCTATACGGTTCAGGAGGTGTCAGGTCTAGCACTGCTCCAAGTTCTGTCTGCCGGAATAGTGAAGATATTTCGCGCGACATCGGATATTTGTAGACACCAAACGTCGATCGGATGACATATAACTGAGAGTTGGCTGCGCTGACTATTAGGGTTATCACAATGTTGATACTCAAGAATATAGGATGAAGTTCTAGATCGCATTGACTGCAGCATGACAGTCGGAGCTAGAAAGCTACAGCATATCTCTCTGCTAAAGGATTCATTCAGCTGTAAGGCCTGCCCTTATCACAAAGGAGTCAACGATGTTAGGACTGAGGCAAGAGGCCTTTCCAGCATATGGGCCTTAGCCAGTAGGATTCTTTCCAATTCAGACAAAAAATCATACTTTTGAGACTGTGCGACACTCATTACCCCTCAATCTCATGTGAGACGCATCGTTTCTCCCTGCAAAGGCTTCCGTAGTTACTTCAAAGCGAGGGGTATCAAAAGGTCCTTGCAGCCAGTGCCCACTAAATAACTTTAACCCCAATAGCCATCTCGCAAGCTATCCCTCCAAGGAAGTCGGGAGCATCAATGGCCAATAGACTGCATGGAAAGGCGATATCCCGAGACGACTTGCCAAATACGAAAATACGCACGTAGATACTAGCAAAAATCGGGCATGCACAGCGCACTGCAGCGGTGAGTTATACGACTACTGGACGGCACAGCACTCTCCGGGGAATCGATCTGTCCAGCCGCTGGCGATCTTTCCGGTCTGAAACCCTCCGCATTGATGTAATAGGAAGCTCGAATTGACTGTGGAGACGATTTATGCGCGGGACATTTTCAGCTGAAAACTCAATGCAACATAAAATAAGACTTGCATGAGACTAGTGAGTTTGTATGCAAAGCAGATCAGGATGATCATTGTTATTGGATGGAGCTCGGGATATTTGTTTGGTCTAGAACTGGTATCACGAGATGAATACTACCTTCGACTGTGCAGGTAGCCCGGTACGAATACTCAAAGTGAGTTTTTGTTGTTGAGATCAGTCCACATTGGTGATTGAGGTGCAGTGAGCGCTGGAAGATGCAGGATGGAGAGGCGTAGGTATGGCTAGATCAAAGGCAAGTAAAAAGGTTCCCATCATCAGATATTGCCTACATCACTAGGGATCTGCTCGACGTATAAATAACCTGATGTCCTCTCGAAGAGCAAGAACTTCCAAGACCTTCACCCTCAAGCAACTGACAAACAACCTCTCTCAACACTATCTCTTCACGCACTCCTGTAAATTGCACCATGTTATCCATCCCTATACAGTCTTACTAACATAGCATAGCCTAGAGCTCATCACG
The DNA here is from genome assembly GCF_900079805.1 of Fusarium fujikuroi IMI 58289. Lineage (NCBI taxonomy): Eukaryota > Fungi > Ascomycota > Sordariomycetes > Hypocreales > Nectriaceae > Fusarium > Fusarium fujikuroi. Next base: position 2,902,995 of record NC_036625.1, read on the forward strand.
ATGGTCAACCCCCTCTACGTCGTCTACGCCCTCTCCGCCATCGCAGGAGTCGAGGCATGCAAGAGAACCTGCTCTGCCTCCAACGACGCTGGCACCACCTGCAGCTACTCGTGCACACAGGTTTGCTCCAGCATCTCTGCCAAGCAAGCTCGTGATACCTTTCTCGCGGCTCTCCAGTCTGGCGGCAACTCGTGCTCAGCTGTTGGAACTAGTGGCGTCTCGTGCAGGAAGACGGCCAAGTTTGGAAGCTGCTACGATCATCACTGGTCATGTGGCAGTGGCTGCTAGGTTGGTCACAAGGGAGAGAGCTATATTATTGGTCAGGGTATGGGTGGAGGGCGTCATTGTGATGCCAATGTCTGTGCAAGTCTGAGCCAGCAATTAGTTTGGTGGTTGACATCAGCATGTTACTGGATGTTCTGGAAAAGTCCATATGTTCATCAGGATTAGCAAAGAACAGTTCAAAGCTATAAGGTCTATTGGTTTGGTCGTCAGCGCACTGAGCCACCCTCACACGTGGTTAATGGGTTATCTAAATGGACATTGTAGTGGGCTAGGGTAGGCAAGAAGACTTGTAATCTCTCTCTTGACTAGTGATAAGACTAGGCAAGTGTAGTATATCTTAATACTTTAGACCAGTTAGCTCTACCATTTCGGCTGAGGCTATGAAGCCTTTCTTTTATGGGATTGAGTGAACGACAGTAATCCTTCTAGACTGTGCGTTCACCTCTTAGCCCAGAAATCCTAATATAAAGGAGCTGGGTGAACCGGTGAACCAGTGGCTCCGCTTACATTACAAATATATTTACAGATTATTCTACTTCATATGCCTTCGCTTCTTTTTAGTTGACCGACTGGTTTCCTGTGACCCCGCTCGCAATGGGATTGTTACGTTAGTGAATTTGGACTGACTCGAACACCAAAGACTTCGACCACGTAACCGCGTATCCCTTCGGCACTATCGGCGGACCGTAGGATTAGTAATTGACGAGAGACCAGAATCCTACTCAAGATATTAATGCTTAGCTCTTCTAGATAGGCAATTGATGTCTCGCTCTAAATATTAGTACCGGACACTATTGGCCTTAGTGCAGGCGGATATTATCTCGTCTAGAGGCTTTCGTAGCAGAAAGCTTGCAGTTGAGCTAAACCTTAGTAATATAAGCATATCTGTTATCACCGTCGGCAGAAGTCACGGTATATCGCCGAACAGCTATGGAGTAAAATGCCACCTCGGCATATGGCAAGTTCCGTGCAATAAAACAGATCCGAGCCGACTTAGCCGCAAGACCCTGAAAGCGCACGGGCGAATACCCCAAAACTGACGTCGGAGCCACTATCCTGCAGGGAAACCCTGCATTTGCATTGCTGGAACAATTCGCTTGACAATTTTGCTTTTTGGAACACTAGAATGGAATACGTTAAGATGATATGACGAATTCAGATGCCACCCAATCAACACTATGACCCTTACCACGCCGCGGAGCAGAAACAGTTCGAGACCTTTTCTGACAAGCATTTGTCACTTGTGCATTGGTATCTTACACTAAATGTAACTAATGTATCGTAATGTCTACCTCCCATGATAGTGTCCCGGAGTGAGCTCTCCCCTATCCGCCGGTCCCTGAGCTGAACTAATCACAATTTCTGTCTTGCGCATGATTCCATCCTCCTTGGCCAAAATGTCCTCTGCACTATCACCAATCTGCTCATCAACCCCACTACCCAAAGGTTGCAGTCCGCTTCTTCGGGAAAGGTTCTTGCGGTAGGTCGACTGCAACGCGTAACCGGAATTGTTCTGTGACTTGCTGCGGCTGCGACTCCCGACGCGGGACTGCTCGCTGAAGTAGCGCACCAGAGGGGCGAGGGTCGGGACGCAGGCGACGATTATTCCGAGGTTGTTCTCGACCATTGACCATTTGATGAGGCCTGCGGAGTCGAGGAGGTTGGAGAGGGATTTTATGGTCTGGATGCGGACGATTTGGATGATGGAGATGAAGATCCCCATGGCGAAAAGACCGAGAAGGACGACTTTCTTGCGGTTCGGCATCTGGAGCTTGAGTAATGTCGGGAAAGGGAGCATCATGCTGTATTGTCACTGGTTAGATACTTCATTTTGCCAATATCGTAAATACTTACACGACGACATCAAATACGATGGTGATTGAGGCCATGGTGGTGTACATAGGCACGCCTTTGAGACAAGAACCGTGTGTAATGCTCAAATCCCATTGTTTTCGAACCTACGAGAAGCTCTTGTTAGCAAAGCCAAGTGTTGAGATCGTCCGAGGGGCCACGTACAGGTGTACAGAGGTTAATCTGCGCAATCAAGAACGAAATATGGAACAACGTGCAGGCAACAGCAACGCCGAAAGTGACTTTGTACCAGATTCCTGAGGCCATGAACCTCAAGTACGAGATCAAAAGGCTGAGCTTGAACCCTAAGATACTAGAGATGTAACTTTTCGTCGTCGGTAAGCAATTATTCGGTATCGCGAGAGGAGTCGATCTTACAATGGCGCGCCCATGAATTGTAGCTTGAGACACTGTTAGTTTTTGAGAGACAATTGAGAGATAACGGACTTACCAGCATGAAGTTGTAGTAGTTTTGCTGAGGCAAGTCATCGAGTTTCTTCAATCCGAGTCCCCATTTCGTTTCTAGAATGTGTCAACTGGTGATCGGCAAGACTCGATCTTAGCGAAAGTTTACTCACGTATCACTGTAACAACAGCGAACCCGCAGCTCGCGATCTATTGCTGATCAGCAAGTCTATCATCTGGAGATCTAATGCAGATCCCTTCTTACCCATGTCGCGATGATGATCCAGTCATCTACAAACAAGACGCGTCAGTGCCAACAAACAACAGGGAATCGACAGGCTCTTCTTACCAGCTCCCACCGACTTGAGCATAAACCCTCTGACGTAAACTCTCAAGAGAACCGTAAGGAGCGCAACAGCTGTGAATACGACAGCGATGGACGTGATTTGAGGGCCATCGGTTGGCGAGCCGCTCGGGGCGTTGTAAGTCCAGCCTGACATTGGAAAATATGCGACGACAGTATGGAGAGCACAATCCGGAAGAATACAGCCGACTTATACATCACCCTCTTTCGAAAAAAAAGAAACCTGATTCCTTCGAAATGAGCTCTGTTCCGAGACCATGGTCTGATCTGACGCACTCCGACAGCCACAAAACTCAATTTGGCAGGTCGCTTCTCCTCGAGACGATGCGAAATACATCTTCATGCAGGGGTAACTGACAGAGCGTTCATGGACCATTCATAATGGATCACTTGTCCCGGCTGTTGAACCCCCCAGTGCCTTGGCAACCCATTACCGGCGTCGACCGAGATAAGCTTCTGACATGGAAACCTGTCAGGTAGACCGTTGTGCCGGTGAACCTAAACATCCTAGCCCCAGCCCCGGCCCGTGAGCCACTTCCGTGAGTTGACTCCGCTTTCAAAGTGCACTATCATCGGTGGGACTAGCTCACTCAAGACATTGACACCGATGCTTACGATGCACGAGGAAACTCTAATAGTACTTATATAACCCAAAAAGTAAAAAGAGACAAGAACCACTCTCTTTTCTCTGCAAGATCTGCGACACTGTAGCATTTTCTGTGAGTCACACCCTCTGTCTGACTGGTCTGTTGCTTTTGCTCACGCAGGTAGTGTTTCATCTGCAGGACATCAACCATGAAAGTGACAAGCTTCGTTACAGCCGCCGCGGCATTCTCCACTGCCCAAGCATATGTCACCACTTCTAGCTGTAAATGCTTTCCTGGTGATGCTTGCTGGCCTTCAGATAACCAATGGAAGAGTCTCAACACGACTGTGAATGGTCGTTTGATCAAGACTGTCCCATTGGGGTCGCCTTGTCACGATCCTACGTACGATGCTGCGCAGTGCAAGTACCTCCAGGACCAATGGCAACATCCCGGGATCCAGTAAGTTCGACTATGATGCAGTCTAGTCTTGTACTAACACGAGTTAGCATGAACTCCTCGTCGTCTGTCATGGCTCCATGGTTCGCTAACCAGAGCTGCGATCCCTTCCAACCCGAGTCCCGTGCCTGCGAACTAGGGAACTATGTTCGCTATGCTGTCGAGGCGCAGACCAAGGCCGATGTTGTCAACACCATCAACTTTGCTCGCAATAACAACATCCGCTTCGTCATTCGCAACACTGGTCACGACTACAATGGAAGATCCACCGGTGCTGGTGCTCTCTCCGTCTGGACCCATCGTCTCAAGGACATCCAGTTCAAGGATTACAACGCCAACGGATATAAGGGCAAGGCCGTTACTCTTGGTGCTGGTGTCCAAGGCTTTGACATTCTCAAGGCTGGAAACGATGCTGGTTATGTTGTCATTGGCGGTGAATGCCCTACCGTTGGTGTGACTGGTGGCTATACCCAAGGCGGCGGTCACTCTGCGCTCAGCACAAGCTTTGGTCTGTCGGCGCAGAACACTCTTGAGTTTGAAGTCGTCACAGCAGACTCTGGTGTTGTCACTGCTTCTCCTACCAAGAACTCCGATCTTTTCTGGGCTCTTAATGGTGGTGGCGGCGGCAACTGGGGCGTTGTCCTGTCTATGACTGTTAAGGCCTTCCCTGATGCCAAGGTTGGCGCTGCTACCCTTGCTTTCTTCAACACCAACAACGATCAGGCTACCTTCTACAAGGCCATTGAGACTTTCCACTCTAAGCTCCCTGGCATGGTTGATGCTGGATCTATGGTGGTCTACTACTTCACCAATACCTTCTTCCAGATTGCTCCTTTGACGGCCTTTGGCAAGTCTCAAGATGAGGTTCAGACCCTTCTTGCACCTTTCGTCAGCTCACTTGATGGTCTGGGCGTGAACTACACTGTCAAGTACAGCCAGTCAGCAAACTACTACAACCACTACGATACCTACTTCGGCCCTCTCCCCATTGGCAACATCCAAGTCGGGATTGCCCAGTACGGCGGTCGCTTGATCCCCCGTGATACTATCGTCAACAACAACGACGACCTCACCCAAGCTGCTATCAGCATCGTCGAGCAAGGTGTCACGTGGATCGGTGTCGGCACCAACGTCGCACCCTTCAGCAACACTCAGAAGCAGTCCCTTCTGCCAGCCTGGAACAAGGCCCTCGTGCACGCCACTCTCACTACACCATGGAACTTCACTGCTCCCTGGTCAGAGATGTTGGATCTTCAGAACCTCATGACTGATACAATCATGCCTGAGATTGAAGCTGTCACGCCTGGCAGTGGAGCGTACATGAACGAGGCGGACTTCCGCCAGCCCAACTTCCAGTCGGAGTTCTTTGGAGCCAATTACAACAAGCTGTTGTCTGTAAAGGCCAAGTGGGATAAGCAGGGATTCTTCTATGCCAGGAATGCAGTTGGCAGTGAACAGTGGACTGTTAGCGATAACGGCCGAATGTGTCGGCCGAAGTATTAAGCAAACACTTCTGTGATCGGGCTGCGTACACTTGGACCAAAAGCAGTACTGATGAGACGTGGGAGTAATTATAATAGTACTTTACTTCTTAATATATAATTCACCGAGAGCATGCCAGAGCCCTAAGGTTAGACAAGGCATTTCATCCATACAGCCCTACAATCCTAGTCCTCCCTTGACATGGCCGCCACTGGCATTCCTCCCCCGCCAAGACCCAAGACCGGATCGAAAGACCCCGGACAAGACAGTGGCGTTAGTGCTATCTTAAAAAACTACCTTGTCGTTGGGCGAACATCTCCCTGATTTTCTTGGCTGTCTTGCATGCTGATAAACCCAACACTTGGTGTGCCTCGACTCAAAAATGTCAATCGAGGAGATTAATCTCAACCGTGTTATTCTAAGTGGCTTGCATTAGTGAGGATTTCGGAAGACACGCAGTATTGTGGCGCATTGCAACTCACCCTTAACACTCCCGAAGGGTTAAATTGTCTGAAGCATCCCTTAAAGGGGAGTATCTCCTCCTTTCGACTAAATATGTTAATCCCCGCTACAAATCCGAACCCGCCGACTTTCTCCATTTTCCCAGACCCTCTTCAGTTACTACCTCTCCCCACTAGCAAGCATGACGATCATCACCAGGATACGCACCTCCAAGCCCAGACGAGCTATTCTCGTTACTGGTGGGGCCGGCTTTATCGGCTCCCATCTCGTCGAAGCTCTTCTTGCTGAGGGCGGTTGGAGAGTTGTCGTTGTTGACAACTTCGATGAGTTCTACGACCCTGCGATCAAGCGCGCCAACCTTGCGCCTCATCTTCTTAACCCAAATCTGAGGCTTTACGAAGCCGACATTGAGGATCTCGAGGCCCTTCAGACTATCTTCGCTGATAATGGCTTTTCCGCTATTGTTCATCTGGCAGCCCGCGCTGGTGTTCTTCCTTCATTGAGCCAGCCCAACAAGTACTTTGATACCAATGTCAATGGCACTCTGAACCTGCTTCAGTGCGCTCGAGAGTTTGGCGTCAAGCAATTCCTCTTCGGGTCATCATCGAGTGTATACGGCCTTGGTGCCAAAGCTCCATTCAACGAGAACTACAAGAGCACACAGCCTATCTCTCCATACGCAGCATCTAAATCTGCCGGAGAACTGCTTTGTCATACATACTCCCATCTGTATGACATTCGCTGCATCTGCCTCCGTTTCTTCACCGTCTATGGCCCTCGCCAGCGTCCAGACCTCGCGATCCACAAGTTCACGAGGCTCATTCACCAAGGAAAACCCATTCCGCTCTTCGGAGATGGCTCTTCCCGTCGAGACTACACGTATGTCGACGATATCATTGATGGTATCTTTGCTGCCCTCAAATATGACGGATCTGACTACGAAGTCTTCAACCTTGGAGAGTCGCAGACCATCCAGTTGAGAGATCTCATCGGTGCTCTTGAGGACACATTGGGACGCAAGGCACGCATTGATAGAAAGGGAGAGCAAGCTGGCGATATGCCCATCACCTATGCCGACATCTCCAAGGCGGGTGCCATGCTAGGATACAAGCCCAAGACGCAGGTTCAACAGGGCATTGTCAAGTTTGTCGCTTGGTATCTCAGCCAATGTGGTCCCTGATTTGAGGCTCTTTTCGTCTGTACTACTACTAATAATTCCATTTAACGGCTTGGGTTTGGGGTTCGGGGTATCTATTATTTATGGACTGATGGTTTGGACACGCTTTGTTGGGTTTTCCTCTTAGTCCGTTAGTCTTCAATTCTAATGATTTTAAACACCAATGCTCTCCTATCATGACTTGCCTGACTCCCAAAAGAATGTAAATGTTACAAGCAAGGCGCACGATGCAAGCTTCAGCTATGGGATCTAGCAACCCAAATAACACTCTCATAAACACAGCTCAGGCAGCATACCGAATGTGAATATCAGGGGAAGAAGATACATTCTAGAGCGCGTTTTCCCCAGGATTGTGATGCTTATTCTGAAGGCTGCAGGGAGGGGAAGGCTTTTACTGCTGTGTGTCTCACCTAATCTTACATGGACGCAATATGCTTATGTTTTAGTCTTGATTGTCGCTTTGAGAATGGCGATGCCACCCTCATAAGACGCATGTGTCAGACATGCCATTCGTTCCAAATTTCACTACTTCGAGTTCCGAATCTCAGCAAAATATAACATCGAGGTCGCTTCTGTGCAAAATAAGCAAAGAAGTGTAGCGGTGGCATAAAACTGCATATCTAAATAAGAATATTAAACTCGCGACATTTCAACGGTTCGAAGGGAGGCATCTCCTCACATTGGTTATCGCCCTATCTTAAGCAAGGGGGCTGCCAAGCTTGCCACCATTCTTCTTCCCCAGCCATTAAATTGCTATGTCTCAAGCCACCAACCAAGACAAGGGCAGATCAGGGGTAAATGTTATCTCTCCTTCTTAAGCTCTTCGACAATTCACCGTCAACAAAAGTTTCCGCGTCAATACCAACATCCATCGGATCGCCAATTTCCCATTCAGAGACATTGATAGCTGTCTTTTCCATCGCCCATCACCGTCGTCTTTCAATTATTACAGTAGTATTCGCTGACTGACTGGCCTTTTTGTGGCTCAGCCACGGTTCTAAAACACCAAAGCTAGCTAACATGCTCTACCCCAATCCGAAGCCCAGTAGGGCACCTCTGTCGGTGATTTTCAGCGCACCCATGTTTTACAAAATCATTACAATTTCTTTGGCATTGTCTCTATCTTTCTATGCATTATCATGGTGGTCGAGGCTGGAAATAAGGTCAACACACTGGCAACAGGACAACGTCAACACAACAGAACCCGCGGCTCTTGTTGACCAGGACCGTCGTTTTGCCTTCATCATCCCTTCCACAAACCCAAGTCCGAACCTATGCAGGACTATTTTCAGCTCGCTTGCCTTAGGCTACCCAAGCCCAGTAGTCATCAATTGGGGAGTCAACTATCGGGACATCTCTCATTGGAGGCTTGGCAAGAATCTTCCCAAGATCATCGGCTTTGTCAATTACCTTGATTCAGTTATGCACCCTAATGCCACCGCAGAAGAGAAGCTAGAAGAAGACGACATCGTTCTCATGGTTGACGCCTACGACGTCTGGTTCCAGCTCCCTGCTCAGGTCCTTCTCAGTCGATACCATGAAATCAACAAAAGAGCCAATGAAAGACTGCGCAAACAATGGAAGCGTAAGGATGTACCCATGCCGATGAAGCAGACAATTGTCGCGGCGTCGCAAAAAAGATGCTACCCTGCTGATCCTGAACGATTTGGCGTGGATTTAAGATGTGACCTTTGGCCTGAAACTCCTTTGAGAGAGGACCTTTATGGACCGGAAACGGAAAAGAACACTACCTTCTGGCGCAACAACAGACCTAGATGGATCAACGGCGGCATGTACATCGGCCCAGCAGGCGACATGAGAAGAATGTTTCGCCGCGCCAAGCAAAAGATTGAAGCAATGGTCGGCGAGGCTTTCCCTGTGAGGAGCGAGCAGGGTATGATTGGCGACCTACTCGGTGCGCAGGAAGCCTGGCGCGAGTTACAAAGACACAACCACGTCAGCGTTGATGCGGAGGACTTCGTGGGAGATAACTTCGAATTCCATGTTGGACTTGATTACGCTCAGGAGATATCGGCACAGACATTCGCAACTGAAATCAGCCCAGAAAATAACCTTTTTGACGGTGACTTCGTCGTGCTGGGCGACCAAGAGTCTATCGAAATGAACTCCGAGGTACGCGGTATATCACCAGTCCGGGTGGAGGGTATCCCAGATGATCTCAAGTCGGTCCAAAGCCCGCTGGTCGAAGACGGCAAGACGGTTGACTGGAGCGACATGCCTCTGTACACCGACTTCTTCCTCTCAACAGTGCCAGCTATGCTGCATCACAACAAATTCAAGGAACGACGTGCGACATGGTGGGATAGGCCGTGGTACCACCAGAAGCTGCGCGGCCTTGTCAAATCCGCTTTGCTGCCTAGAGAAACCGATGAGCCCTTGGCTACTGTTCAGCTTGAGGGTAGCAGGGTCAGATACTGGGCTGCTTTAGCAGAGAAGAGGGACAGATATCCTCGCATGGGTAAGCTCAATTCCAACTTGACAGCCTATGATAGGTTTCCGAGCATGGAGCCGAATGAGACGTGTCGGTATGGAAGCCGGAAGCCGCGTGGATCTAAAGCGACGTGGGAGGAGGAGGTTTTCCGTGATGGTGGTGGAGAGTTCAACGGGTCTTGATTGATTGTTGTTATAGATGAAGTTAAATGTCACAAATTGTAGATTTCATATCTTCTTGTTAACTTGACTCGCGATACCAGCATATTCAACAAGACTCGTCAGATAAAAATCAGGGGAATCTGATGGTGATTATTCGAGGGTAATTTCCGAGTGCATGAGGCTAGTACCTATTGCGTTAAACTATCGTGGCCATTAAACTCCAGAGCGTTAGTTGACAGCTTGTAGCGCCGCTTCACAGTCAATAGTCTGTAGAGTTGGCAGGGTTTAACGCAAGCTGAAGCCGACGCGTGTATCGGCGATAATAATTAGGAGTCAAGTCGGAGAGTTTATTAAGGTGTTGCGACCGCCACTGACATCTTTTCTGACTTTAAAACTGCAGGCACCTTAATTCTAACCTTAGTCTTTCGTTAGCAATGCGCTTTTACACCTCATTTTCGCTGGCCGTTGGGCTTGTGGCTGCTAGCCCTTGCAAGCCACCCTCGTCAAGTATGTGTTATTCCCGGGAACCTGCGAGCTTTCAATAACTAACCAGATCAATTTAGCTGTTGTGTCATCCGTTGTGACTGACATCTCGAGTACGCTCATCGAATCTGCTTCTTCCACGGTTGATCCCACCGCGACTACCATCGAGACCGATGTAGTTGAAACCTCGACCTCGGCGGAATCCTCTATAGCCGAGACTTCGACTACAGTTGGCTCAACGAGTACCGACTACGCCCAAGTCAGTGTCTCAACAACCGAGTCTTTGGTCGAGCCAACTTCTACGGCTACAACATCCGAAGCCGCTACCTCAATTGATTCAACAACTGCTTTCACAACAGAGGCTTCATCGGTTGAAACATCTACAGCTGTCGAGACCACCACTACTTCAGAAGAGGCAGTCCCAACGGGTTACTTCCTCGTTGCCGGTGAAGGTCCAGCTCTCGGAGGCAAAGTCAAGTCCAACGGCGACAGTTTCACTCCCATGATATTCGGAGACCGCGGCTCGACTTTCAACCCCGTTCGCTTCCTAGTTGACGAGACCACCGGCGAGCTCCAGCAAGATGGCGTGACGGTCTGCGCATACCAGCAGGTCGGGTTACCTTACGCCCTGATCACGCGGTGCGAAACCAACAGTCTCTACTACGGAAGTGTTCCCCTCAGCTGTGCACAGTTCGAGGGACCTGGCACCTCTATTAGTTGCAGTGCTGTGAAATTGGACTGCTGGCAAACTGGACCCGGTTCTTCTCAAGCGTGTACGAGATCACCGGACGCCGATTGGGATACTTTCTTTATCACTAATAGTGGCGATAATGTCTGGTATCTTAGTTCGGGGACTTTGCAGAATGACTTCATGACCAAGGTTGACGTGTTTGTTGATCATGTTGAGGTCAGCGCTCCGGTACAAACATAATAAACTGTCCCGCCCTTTGGTGCATTGGTCAAAAGCGACTGCAGGCATGAATGGGTGTGTCGTCAGCCTCGCTTTCAACTACCTCGTGATGACATCGCTCTTTTACCCTATCAACTTCTTTATACTCATCTAAATCCAACTTCAGCAAGCATAATTGCTTTTGGGGGGTTAGCTGAACTGCGATTATGGCTAGTGCAGTCGCTCTCCCAAGGCCAGAGATTCAATTTGGTCAAGCTGTCCTAGCAAGTGTAGCAGATCTGTTTAATAAATAAATATCTTTATTAATAATAAACTAAGAAAATCTCTCTCCCATAATAATTATAAGTATTGTAAGATAAATTGGTAATCGAAATTAGCAGAGTTACAGACAGAAAGCAGTAAGTCTGGCCACAGAACTGTACACTATAAATACCCAATTTCTTACAATCTATGGAGAAGTCCGCCTCTCTTGGAGACCATATACGCCCGGAAAACGAGAATCCGTGGTAAACCAGCCAGAAATCGTCGGCAAGAACTATCTTGGATAGATATCAGAAAAAGTGGAAAGATGGTGGGATCGAAAACCCGCTAAGGCTGGTTAAAAAGATGATCGAGACATAGACTTTGATTTGTCGAGCTCGAACCGTATAAACCCTCCATGTTTCTTTATGCGCGATTGCGTAAGTGAACATCCAATAAGACAAACGATGAAGTTGGCTGCGCCGCACCGAGAACGCCTTGTTTGTTTCGTTGGCATTCAATCAAGCTCCCTCCCACGGACAAGCCAATCACAAGCTGGCACAGCCACCGAACTGATTGCTACCAACAATGGCCCCCGAAAGTAAGCCGGACGAACCACCAGAAATTCAGCTATTTAAACATCATCTTAACCTCAACTTTCAACTCTCTAACCATCATCTACATTACGGCGATAGCTTAATGTCCTTGCCACTCATACTGCTTTCTTCCAACCTTACAACGCTACCTACCCTCATACAAGTTCCATCCAATATGCTAGCAGGGCCAGAAGCTGCTGCTAGCTACGGCCTGGCACAGCAGGGCTGCTGCACATATCAAGATGCCACAATTTCCACCATTCTACAGGCTACCGCCACCATGAACCAAAGCCACATCAGTGCCGCGCAAGAGTACAGCGCTGTAAGTTACTCGTCTCGCAAAGTGATCTTGGCTAGTTGCTGACCTCTACGAACTATGCAGATGCTGCACGAGCGACGGAATGGAAGGGCAAAATTGACACAAATGCAGGATAAAGCTATCGCCGTCATGGTATAGCTGCTTTTACGTTACTGGGGGCTGCAAGCTGGTCTTGGTTAAACCCTCCTATCCACTGTCTGTTATAAGACACGAGGTAGTGTACTATAGTGTAGATTACAGGGAGGCCGCTAAGAGTGAACTATGCCTTAGAAAAAGTAATGAATTTATCGATACCTGCACCTTTTACTTATTCCAGCATATTACTATCTGCTGTTACCCTATGTTTTATGGGACATCAAATTTATGATTTTTGTTACAGAATAGGTAGAGAGTGCTGGACTTGGACTTTCTTTGATCCCTTAACTTCATAGGCCTCTTGAAATGAACACCCCAGACGTGGCCTGAGTCAAACGCCGCTGTAGAGAGTATTGAAAAAAAAAAAAAAAAACGAATAGCGAAACAGGGCACGACCCCCCTCGGATTGACGACAAGCCAGCAACTTACAACCTGATCTTCTCTCGGAAATATCCCATGGCCCCCGTGTCTCACTCCTCCATAAATTCACTGGAACTGGCAGTTATCCATAGCTAAACATGACTTGACTATGCTCTGGTAGCCAATTCCCCAGAACGGAAAACCTCGCCTTTATTTCATGCAAACCTATTCCGCACATCTTGCAATTTCCTATCTAGCAATGCGTGAAGGGCCTTATCACACTCACTCATCTCTTTGTGTACAGCAATCTGCTTTTGAGCAGTAGCAACGTTCTTGAACTGGGTTTGTTTCTCGGCTATTGCCTTTTGTGAAAGTCCCGGGCGAATCTGGCTTGTAGGTGGCTCTGACTGAGGTAATTTTGCCGTAGGCGACTGTTGTGACGACTTGGCAGAGGCAGAATACATTTGGATCTAATGCTCTGAACTCTGGTTTTGTTTGCCCCAAAATCTGCCCTCTTTGAGGCCCCATTAATGGCAGAAGATGTAATTGCGGTGGCTGAAACATTTCGAACCTCTTGCTGTTGATCTATCACTTCAGCGAGTCTTTTGACCTCTGGAGGCGATTCTACAACATTTTCATTTCCCCCAGGACCTTGCGGCCTGTCACCCCTCGGGGCCGGGACACTGTTATCGGTCGTTTGAGGTTTCCATTCTTTGGCACGGTTTGCGAACTCTCGGGCTTTGGCAGCCCTCTCAGTCGCATTGGCACTCTTCATCGCCGCGTAGGCCTGAACACCGGCAGCTCCTAGCATAGTTGGCCCAAAAACCCAGGCGGCTATCGCGGTTAGGTTCTCTGCTCGTGAACTGTCGTTTGCTACTTGTGCTTTAGCAGCAGCGGCAGATCGGCCGAGGATAGATGAAAACGAAGATCTGAGGGAAGCCATTATCGAGGAGCTCTGTGGTTGGGTCATCATCTCTTGATGAGGCGCCATGCCATCAGTCAGATCACCACCAGACGGAAGACCTGGAAAGTCTTGAGCCGTTTTCCCAGGACCAACCGAACTGTCTGCTTCTTCTTGAGCATCGGCTAAATTCTCATCATGTTTTTGCGTATGCTCTTCTTCTTGGTTGGTGTGGATGCTGTCTTCATCGGGAAGCTGGTAACAAAACTGAAACTCGGTATTGACAGTCTCCATATGCATAGCCTTTTCCATTGGGTTGTGTCTGAAGTATTGGCGATGTTCTGGGTCCCAAATCCAGTTACTGTTCCAGTGATCATTGAGACCAGCAATTCTGGACCTTTTCGTGCAAAGCGATCGCCAACGTGCTTCCAGTCACTCCAGGCGACTGTTGAATGTGTATCGTTGAGTTCTGTGCTTTCGGGTCTGGCTTCAACGGAATAAGAGGGCATCTTGCCGATAAGATCGGTTATATTAAGGGGTTTGTGTTATAAGTTATAACAGCGATAGACAGTGTCCCTTTCAGGTTTAGAACAAGAGATGACGCAGGTAAGTCGAGTGTTGGACATTAACAAGCCGCAACCTGACTTTTCAATAACCATAATCAGGCTTGGCATAATACCGGCTCCGGTCCAGGAGCACAAAACTTCTGACTGTATTTCCAAAGTGAATTCTCGTAATGCGGGGCTGACCTCGTGTACGTCTTACCCTCTCGTTAACATCTGCATCATGAAGAACCAGTTCATGTAGCCTTCCTATCTAAACTATCCCTATTGGACTTGAGGAGATACCTTTATCATAATACAAGAACTTATGAAGTTCAGTAAATGAAGCTATTTTTAGTCATTACCCTATATGTGTCGGAGTGGGACTATTGCCGACCTCTAAATCCTGGGCACAGCCACTCTTCAGCCTCATCCAGCAACTGCGCCACGTGCTTTACGTTGTTTACCGCGCTGCCGCGTATATAACGTCAGCGCCCGTCAGCTGAACGCCAACCTTAATTCCTCAATAACAACCTCATATCATCGACACAAACCCCAATCGCACACCCTACAGCTTATCCTGTCCACCATCAGAATGTCGTCCTCTCAATTTGCGCCACAAGAACTGTCCGACATGAGAAATTCTCAGTCTCTTGAGACCAATCAACCCAAGTCTCAGCAATCAATGGGTAAGACAGCAACGCGCCCAGACTACCAGCGCGCCGAGTTTTGGTCTTTATACTAATCTTAAGAAGATCCTCAGAAGGCTCCCGAGACAGCAGATCCTCAAATGGAGCTTCGCGGAGGTGGTGCTTGTGATGGCCGGCTTTGTGGCATCATTCCATGCCCGATCCCCATCAACTGCTGGATCATTCCTTGTCCTTGTTAGAAGAATAACCCAGATGGAGTCTTTCGGTCATTCTTTGCGTTTTAGTTCTGCAAGATACTCATCGTTACATATTGCTGGGATAATTAATTAAACAATGCTGGTTTTTTTACTCAATACCTTGACGACGCTCATGACGTCATCTCCTCAAAGCATGTGGAATCTTCCTTGAGCCACGCGTTGCTCACGTATCAAGGTTTGACCTTTACAAAATTCAGATGGTGCGCGTTTAGTATTGAGATCTCTTCCTGCAACTTAATAAATCATATTATTTCTTCACTACAGCTCATCAAACTATCGCGTTCAATCTTGACCAACAATGACATCGCTGTTGCGAGATTTGGGCAGGACCGTGAGCTTCTCCATCTTACCAGCCTTCACGATACCCTCGACCGTGGTATTATGCGGAGCCCAAACTTTGAATCGCGCGTCCCAGGTCTTGGGCCAAGCAGCAAGCAATCTAATGTCGTTTCCAACAAAAGTCTGAATGAGCTGCTCCTGCAGTCCAATGGCTGCAGAACCGTAGTGATTCAAATCAGGTGTCCAATCGAAGTTGGGGCCCTTGAAAGTCGGAAACTTGCACACTTTACTCGGTGCGTACCGCTCCTCTGTCATGGCGGTCGCGTTGGCTGTAAAGCCCATTCGTGCAAGCCAAATAACATCTTGCTTCCAGCCAGTGTTACCGTGGAATGAGAATGTCTCGGTGTCGTAGAGATAAGTGTTGATAGCGTGCGTGAGGTTGGGAAGACCGAGACCGTATTCGGGCCAAGGGAAGACAGTATAAAGTTGAGGGACTTCACTGTTTTGAACGCGTGTGTATGCTTCGGCGGGAGCAATGCAAGTGTGACCTTGCTGCTGGCGCAAAGTGTTCTGAGGGATCTTGGCCAGGTACTTGGTGTAGTAGGTCTTGTTCTGAAGTGCATACTCGTCGACGATGAGAAGATCTTTGACAACTTGACGCAGACCAGCCAGGGTGGAGACGGGATTATATGACTCTTTGTATGTCTCGGCACCAGAGCCTGGATAAATTACGAGGGATTCGTTTCCGGCCATACCGGTCAATGGCCAAGGATTGCGCTTCTGCATTTCGCGAGTGTAAAACTTGTCGAACCAAGCAAGCTGATACTCGATGAATTCGAGGTATGGCTTTACGTCAAAGCCAGAGTAAATGTTGGCCTGCAGGATCATATCGGCGAACTCACTAAAGTCAATTGTTAGAAATACTTCACCAGAAGGAAGAGAATTGGGCAACACTTACTTGGCCGTATCCTGCACATGGTTCAACCAGACATTCCACAACTCACCATCAGGAAAGAAATCAGGTCGCGGAGTATTAGCATCATCATCGTACCACTGCGCATTATACTCAAACACATTTGACAAACCAGTGTTATCGATCTGCTCCAAGAAGTACGCAGCATCGATATCCTGGTAGACCTGACCGCGAAGAACGGCATTGGGAGTGATGCGCTTGTAAAAATCAAACTGCTGCGTCATGACATCAAAGTCACCCGACCGGAGAAGAGGCCAGTACAGCAGACGCTGGTTTTGTGCAGTGAAGGTACCGCCTCCCCATCGACGATAGTCAGGCGTGTAGGGACGCCAAATGTTGACATAGATGGGATCAAAAGTCCAAAGACCACCATTGAACTTGGTGGGCCAGTCGCCCTTGGCATTGCACCCCATGAGGTATCGCCAAATCTGGTAGTTTTTGCCGACCTGGAAGCCTGCATCCTTCTCGCCCTTTTCTTCGTTGATGATGATATAGGATCGTGCCCAGTAATTGTGCCACCAGGTAAGAGTCGCGTCTTGGGTGTTCTTGACTGCCAACTTGATCACCTTTTGAAGTCCTTTGTACCACTCATTGTGACTCTTTGTCTGAGCCTGATACATGGACAATGTAATCTTGAAAGATTTGCCAAGTGATTTGGTCTCAAGATTCCAAGACTTGTACGTAGTGTTGATGTAGTGGCCATTCGTGATAGCGCCGGGCTTCAACTGCTCGGAATGGACAAAGATGCCAAACTCATTGTTGCGCATGGGGTTGTACATCTTATCAGAGTGCTTCTCAAGTCCTTGCTGCTTCATCTGAAAGTTCCATAGATCCAGCTTCTCGTTACGATGGCTCATAAGTACACCATTCTCGTGGAAGCCGATCTTGTCGGCGTAGGTGGTGCCGTTTGCGATCTTGGAGGTGTAGATGCCCCATGAACCCTGGTTGCGCTCCTCATTGATGATTTCGCGGTCTTCGTAGCGCCAGTTTTCGTAGGCGACCTTGACAGCGATCTTCTCAGGGCTATCGACCTCGATGTGCACAACGGGATTGAAGACGTCAACCCAAATCTTGGCAGTCGCATTGTCCTCACCAGTGTACTTGACATAACCATCGTTGAGTAGTAGCCTTTGCTCGAACGACTTGCTGTCAAACGGATTGGGGTCAAAGGAGAGTCTGACGCGACCCAGCTTCAGCAGAGAATTGTTCTCGTCAAAGGTTCCGCTCTTGGCGATGTACATGAGAATAGTGCCTGTTACAAGATGTATCAGTAATTAATAAATCTTTGGCGACAACCAGAATTACAAATTGCGTGCTCAGGCATGTTGTCGACGGGCTGACGGCTGACTTACCATTCTCGTACCAAGTGTTAAGGCCAATATCACCGCCACCAAGAGGCATGGAGTCGGCTGAACCATTGACACCAGGTTTATCCCAGACAACATCGTATGATGCAGGGAGCATCGCCAGAACACTCGTCCAGCAAAGGAACAAAACTGGCAGGAACCGATTTAGGTAACCCATTGTGAGTAGTATATCACCTCTAAGATGGGATAGTACTCCGTACTCTCGTGCCCAGAGAAAGCGCGTGGCTACAGATGTTTCTTAAGTACCTAGCTACCCCTCTCTGATATACACAACGGTAGATTTCCATACATCCTTGAACCTGGAATAACCCCCTGGGTTACGCCAGGATGGTAGTGTAAAGTGGGAATGACAGCGGCATCATGACATTGAGCACTGCCTAACGAGACCGGATGTCGTGTGGCGAAACCCGGTGATCTGAACGAATGCGGGGAAAGAAGAACGACAATCACCCCCGCGATTCCATGGCTATCAATTACTTAGATAGTACGATAGTCTTTATAGTCACGTCGTATCTCGGCTAAAATGCCATGAGTTTCCGATCAAGGTGACATAGCTTGATTCGTGAGATATTAGCGCCCGGTAAACCTCGGCGAACTATACCGGTCAAACAACAAAGAATTTGTCGACGTCAGATAAGGGCGACCAGCATACCGAAATTGACTTGAGATAAAGACACCATATTAATTTCTTTAGTGAGATTTCTAGGAGCCGATAGTATAAAAAGATGAGCTAAATTAGTTCCTCCCACTCAAGCCCCTTATGATCAGATATCCCAATCCTCTTTGATCATAGTTGCACCATGCTCACCCAACATGTACACCGGGCCAGCGATATTAACGTCCGGAACTGTCGGCATGATGCTACTGTCGATAACTCTCAGGCCCTGCACTCCATAGACTCGAAGTCGGGAATCGACAACGCCGCCGTCCTCGAGTGGAAGCATGCGATTAGTTCCAGAAGCGTGCCAATTAGGAACCGTTGTAGCTTTGATGTACTCAAAAATAGCCTCATCGTCGTCCGAAGCAACGTTGGAAACACCTGGAGCAACCTCTCCATGGTTAGGCCCGACAGTTAAATTTGCAAAAGCAGAATGGGCAAGGATCTTCCGTGCGTCGCGGAATGCGTTGATGGCGATAGCGCGATCAGCGGGGTGAGTGTAGTACTGAAAACAGTTAGTTTGGACAATTAATGAGAGCTGCAATCATGACAACATACGTTGGGGTTGATGATGGGGGCATCGGACATGCCGCTGGACTGGATGGTTATATTGCCTTTAGATAGTGCAACCATACTCGAGACAGAGATAGATATGTACGAGCTATCAGATGATGGTTCGTAGGTGGGACCTGGACTATTAGGATAGAAGAAGGATTCAAAGAGGAACTCTACTGTAGACCGGTTGGTAAGGCCAGCATCGACGACGGCTTCAGCACCAATGTTTCGAAGTTGTGTATTTGACAGCTCTTGGAAGCCATTGGTAATACCTCCAGGTGCTGTGTAGACTCCCTTGCCAGTGGTGTAGTATTCCTCTTGCGAGGCTTCGACGGTGGTTGAGTTAAACATAAGCTGATGAGTTGAAGCTTCGGGAACTACTGTGGCTGAGATGCTGTACAGGTTATGATCCATCATGCTACATGCTGTAAGAATATGTCGTATAAACAAGGACTTAAGATGACTTACTGCTGTCCCACGTTTTCATTAATGACAACTGGATCTATATTGAAAGCGTCAAGCGTGGCCTCCGGGCCAATACCCTGTCATCTTGTTAGCTCGTATCTTGGCAAATGCAAGGGCAATCAGTCACTGGAGGGTATTCTTACCGAGACCATCAGCATTTGGGGCGACTGAAAAGTTCCCAGGGTGACGACAATCTCCTTTGAAGCGGTAGCAGTGCGGTGACGACCTTGAGAGTGATCAATGAAGTTGACACCAGTCGCAACGGGGAATCCAGTAGCATTCTTTGAGAAGATGATCTGCTGGACAGGGGCGTTGTGAAGAATGTCGACATTAGGCCGTTTGCTGGCTGCCTTGTAATAGTCGTAGGCTGAGCTACGTCGGTACTTTGAGGTCAGAGTGGCAGTTCCTTGTTTAACGCCAACGTTCTTCCCGTTGTTGAGGTCCGGGACTATGGGGATATTGACCGCTGCGCAAGCATCGATGAAAGCAATGCTCGAGGGTGGGACGTATCCTTGGTAACCAATTTCTAGTGGACCATTGGAATATGCTGAGGGGTCCCAGGTCTGATACCTTTGGTTGTAACCCGTTCCATTATTGGGAGCATTGAAGTGAGTACCCTGTTCCCTAAATTAGTGGAATGACTTGCAATCATAGGTGACGATGCTTACCTTGATAAAAGATGGATACACGTCTTCCCAGCTCCAACCTGGATTCCCTAGCTCAACCCAATGATCGTAGACATTAGCCGAGCCCCGTCCGTAGTAGAGTCCGTTGAGGATACTGCTACCACCAAGACCGCGTCCGCCTACGAGGGTTAGTACTATATGATCTGATGGAATATGGCACTTACGATGGTATGCAAGTTTACGACCATCGAGTCCTTCTTGAGGCTCCGTATAGAAGTTCCAGTCGATGGCCGTACCTAAAGTAAAAGGTCAGCGATTCTTGAACAGCACATCATTATATTTGAGCTTACCAGCGATGTATTCAACGGCACCAGGCGCTTGATGCATGGCCACAACATTTGGATCAGGTCCAGCTTCCAGCACGAGTACCTTCTGATCACCAGACTCACTCAGCCTATCTGCGAGGATGAGACCAGTAGTTCCGCCTGTGATGCAGTCATTGTTATCAATTGAAGGTACCGGATGAGGTGAAGATCTGCACACTTACCACCCACAATCACGAAGTCATACGTGCTACTGAGAGTAGACTCATGATCGTATCCTGCAGTGATTGATGAGACTTGTGATAAAAGAAGCACCGAAGTAATGGCAAACCGCATAATGAAGACTGAGGGGAGGAGCTGGGAGTGTCGAAGATGAAGGGACAGTGTACAGCAGAGATCTTGTGATCACGTTGTTGATAGCTCGCTTTATAGATTATGTCTCCCGCGATTGAATCAGTCGTCAAGAAACACTTTGACTTTCAACCTCTCGTGTCCAAGCACGAAATCTGGCGCCTAGTTTCTCCTCTAGCTACTGTATGGCTAGGAATTAGGTAAGAACAAAGCCGCGTATCCATCTTCCTGACTTGGCGGGTAGGCAATGAGCCCATCTTCGTAAGACGGTGGAACAGTTTCCATGACCAAAGATCTTGACAATTTGTGTAACCATAACCAAGTGGATTCGTATAACCTACTGAGTCAACATACTCTAAGCCCTAGTACCGACATAGACATAACCTCCGCCTGTGGAACACTTCTAAGCTTGTTCTTCGTGAGATATGAGACTCCAGACCGTGTATAAGACACTGTGTGATATCCTCGAATCGAGTTCCCAATACTAGTAAGCATCGGCGACGATCATTCAGCCAGAGCTTACTATAGCATCTTGCATAGTCAACTGCCGTGTTTTAGGAATGCGGAGCGAGACTGAAAGGAACAGTTAGAAGTAACGGTTCAGGCAGGGTATGACGGAGCCGAGCCGTCGCAGAAGGAATGCATATGCAGCGACCAAATTCTCCACCGAATTTGGGATCCCGCGGAACGAGTCTGTCGCGGAGATCGTTGAGCTAATTCTATGTTGCACTGAAATCCTTCAGGATCACGGGCCAGGGGTTCATTGGAGCGCGTTTGCAACATCGTGAATCTGAGTGGATGCTCTGTAAGCGACCCTGTACGGAGTATGCAACGCAAGAATCTATGGATACAAGGAAAAGTGTTACATTCGCCACTGAACAGGCTGCATTGTCATCAACCCGCGCTGCATCATGTCCCTCTAACACCGGCCCTGGCAGTCAATCACATAAGCGCAGGGTGAGATCCTCTGACAGGCACTTTTCTTACACCATGCAGCTTTTAGGATTTGAAATAGCGTGCGGCATTTAGAAGATGTGACGTGCATTAGTCCTACCGCGTCATTAGGTATGGATATACGCGATAACGGATACTACTATAGGCTGACATGACCTGTAAGGCTGATGTGAGTCGATGCAGGGGTTATGTACTCAGACCCTAAGGGTGTACTGTCAACGGCAAATATTGCATAAGCATCCACGTCGTCAACGCTTACGTGAAAAGAGGAAACAAGAAATACGATAACAATGCGAAATGTTGTGTCAAGCTTTCAAGTAATACTTTGCAATAGCAGGTAAGAATATGATATATCATAATCCATTTATTGTCGACCTTCGTTCTCACCCCTTCGCTCATTGCTCGTTTCCAGTAACAGCGTCTTCGATCAAGGTCATACAGGAACAAAATCTAGCACTATGGGATCCCGCCCTGAGAAGGTTAGCAACTGTTTTCCATTTTACACCAACACCATTAACTAATGAACTCAATGAAGATAACAACGCTCCTTCTGGATTGCGACAACACCCTTGTGCAGTCAGAATGTCTTGCGTTTGAAGCAAGCGCTGATCTCACCAATGAGATATTTGCTGCCCGTAAAGTTAACCTGAGCTTTACGGGCTGCTATCTGCAACGAGAGTTTGTTGGACAAAACTTCCAAAACATGGTGAGTGACCAATTCAAATAGTAGCTATGCACAATTGACTGAATCGCTATTGATAGATTCGCGCTATTGAGGCCAAGTTCAATGTCTCGTGCAACATCTCGGATGAGGAGCTGGAGCATTATGCCAGCATGGAAGACGATCGCGTCATCTCCAAGCTTATGCAAAAGTTGGAACCATGTGAAGGCGTCAATGCTGAACTGGAGCGTCTCAAAGGACACTATCGACTCGCTGTAGTATCTTCATCAGCGCTGCGTCGCGTGCGCTCTTCTCTTGATAAAGTTGGCCAAGCCGACTTCTTCGACCCAAACGACGTTTTCAGCGCTGCAGACTCGCTTCCTGTTCCTACTTCAAAGCCTGATCCAGCTGTGTATCTACACGCCTTGAGGACTATGGATAAGAGCGCTAGTGAGTGCGTTGCAGTCGAGGACAGTCGCTCTGGTGCAACCTCTGCTAAGTGCACTGGTATCATTACGGTCGGCTACACTGGCGCATGCGACACGCCCAAGGAGGCTGAGGCACTGCGTGTAGTTCTTGAGAACGCTGGTTGTAAGTTTGTCATGAGTAGTTGGGATGAGTTCCCAGATATTTTGTACAAGATTGAGACTCATCTCACGGAATGATGCAATTTCAAGAGACCATACCGTATTCAGGGCTAGGCTATATAGAATTAAAGTATACTTGAACCTATCAGTTTCAGTATTGTTAGTCTTCTGAAGCAACCTTCAGTTCATCCCATATCTTACAAAATTAGAGTCTTTAGGTAGACAACCACTCAAATCCTATAGCCTTTGCTAAGTGTTGCATGAGATAACCACAACTAGGGTACTTCATGCGAGAAATATCAGAACCGTAGCAGACACTGTTTTAGGAAGTTTAAATGCGCGATAAAAGAACGAGCTTTAATTACATGATGTATAGTAACTATAAGTATGTGCCTCGCACTGTTCTCCCTTCTAGCCTTGCACTACCGCTCAAACATTTATGTTTTTCTATCATACGTAGAGTTCTAAGTGCCACCCGTCTGGTCCTTTTCCACTGGCCTGCGGGGAAGAAGCAGCCACAAACAGCCAAGAACGACACAGATAGCGAGGACAATGGGTTGAAGTGTCTGCACTCCCTTTGCCTGCGCAATGGCGCCAACTGCAAAAGGCAATATTGCACCGCCAGAACCACCGAAGGAAGCAGCGAAACCGATAGTCCCGACATGGAGAGAGCGGGGCATGACCTTGGTAATGAGAACAACTGCAACAGGATACATTGGCCCTAGACATCACAATGTTAGCTATGAGCAACTCTGCGTAGAATCTGTGATGAAATCATACCCATGGCAACGCCAATTAGTGCTGCTGCTACTGCACTAACGACCAGGTTCGGCACCAGCCAAAAGACAAGCTCCAAAGCAATAGTTACTCCGATGTATAAGAACATGGCCCAGAACTCTCCCAGTCGGACTGTTACCAAGGATAAAAAGAGGCGTCCGACTGTCATTCCGCCCCAAAACCCCGTGGCCACGGCACTGCCGACGATAGCTGAGGCATTGCGTCTTTTCTGCATGAAGACAACCACCCAACCACCAAGAGCCACTAGGAAAAGGATTGTCAGTAAAAGTAACGACGAGAGAGAAGTAATTCAGTGCTCACCTTCAGCTCCACAGTATCCAAACACAAAAAAGGCAAAAATCCACGACAGCTTGTTCTTTAGGACCTGTCGCATACGACCTGATTTAGCCCCAGATGCTGAGGGCGCTTCAGACAAGTAGACGGCTCCAGTCTGTGTCCAAAACGTGATTGTCAAGGCGATGAGCTCTACGACCGACGCAGCCGTCATGACATAGAAAAATGCATACCAGCCTGGCATACCTTCTCCAGAGAGACCAGTCGCGACAAGAGGAGCAATGGTAGCACCAAGGGCGTAACACGCCTGTAGAATGCCCGACATCTCGTGCGAGTTCATCATCTGTCCAATGAAAGAACACCACGCGGCATCAGCAAGTCCATTTCCTATGCCGACAAGGACATACATGGAAATCTAAAGAACAGCCATTAGTCATTTTGGACTTTAACTTTGAGAATGGAGTGTCACCTACCATGACGGGGTACGGGGGATGGAAGGAAAAAATGAGATATGGTACAATATGACAAAGGGGAGCAAGCAACGCTACGCCTCTTTGACCAAAATGCACATGCATTAGGCTGTTGATAGCAGAAGCGATAGCATAGCCAACAAAGGGTGTTAGGAACACTAAAGACACGAGGGTATGGTTTTTGTGGTAATAATCCTCAAGCTGTGACAGATAGTAAGCCACGCCTAGTTCACCACAGAGGCATCAAGATAATACTCACCAAGGGAACCAAAGCCTAAGATATCATAGTTAGCAATCGCGCTCGTAGAAGGAAGAGCCAATCTTACACCATAAGACCCATCATTCATTCCTACAACAAGAAATGACCAGAATGTCGCCGCAGTACGATATTTGTTGATAGGAGGATAATTCCATTTTGGCGGAGCAATAGTCTCCTGGGATGAACCATTGGTTTCGACTCCCTGTTGCGCAATGTCGACTGGTCGTCTGCTTTCTTCCTCACCGCGGTGCGAAAGGCGAGGAAGAGACTCTAGGTCAATTGCATCAGTAGCTGAGCCAGCTGCTGTCAAATTGATACTCGTCATGATGGAGATTGCCGTTCTTGATTCTGAGTAAGATGTTGAAAGAATGGCTCTTGATTTTGTTATTATAATTCATTGCGATTGCTGATGACAAAACTAATTTCTTTGAGTAATAGAAATCGCATTGTTGATCACGCAAGTCTGACTTTCACTGTATCTTGTGTAACATGGCAAAAGAACCTTGTTTGTTTAGTTTTCTCCCTTGTTCTCTCAATGCCTCTTTGTTGAGAATCTCGGCAAAGACAAAGAGCGGAGATGATGTTGTGGCAAGAAAGCAACTATTGTCGTAATAGAGTGGGTTGCATGTAAGCGGAATCCTCCAGGCTTCCAAGTTGGGTATTCCCGCCAGGCGACGATAATTGGTAGGAAGGCATGCATACTTCGGCATCCGCGATACAGTAAGCATTACGCAGGTTCAACAGATTAGTGGATCTATTGAATATGCTTATTATTCCTGCTTATTACCGTGAATGCTCCCAAACTGTGTGGGTACCTGTGGGCCATCACATCCCGCGACAGTAATGAAGGATCTTGTGTGGGGGTTCACTCCATGGGGAGATTTATACGACCGACAGGGGTCTCAGAGATAATTGGGTTTCACGCTCGCGAATGATTCCTTCTAGGATCTGACATGTCCTGCATGCAGCTGTGAGCTATATCTCTGTGTAAGCACGGCGTCATATTAATGCCAGAAGCAGAAGCGATTGCCGATTTCTCACTGTGAATCGTAGAGAGGCCTTGAAACATGAAGCTCTACTCCACAGCCGTGTCATTATCACCAAATCGAGGTTTCTTTCGTGTATAGTACCCTTACGGATGTGGAGAGCAAAAACACCTATCATAGCTCCCGTAACTGTCTACGGAAGCATGAAGCTGTAATCTGTAGAGTCGGGATATGTCAGAGGTCTTGGTGGTATATGCGACATTGTAAGCGATGGTGAATGTCCTACCGTAGAGGGAAGTGACAGGATGGCTTCGTGTTTGCTGTAAGCGCGTGAAAGGAGTTTGATTGTTGATACCGGGCATTAACCTGCACCGTACAAAGACCGCCTCCAAATGAAGAATAAGTATAAAGCCTCTCTTGATACTCACCTATAAAGCTTCCTCAGAATATAGCTTTCCTCTTATTTCAGAACTAGATTTCAAACCTACATCTTTCATCTCCCTGATCTTCTCTTATATCACAATGGGATCTCTTGGCCCCCTTATCGACGAGCCTATCATCTCGGAGAACTCTCTGTTCTACCAGAGCGTCTACCCTTCTGCAGCACCAACAGTTGAATCTGCTGATGGGCTTTACTTCACATTGAAGAATGGCCAAAAGATCATTGACTCTACAGGCGGAGCTGCTGTCTCTGCCATCGGCCACAACAATGCGAGAGTCAAAAACGCCATTATTAAGCAGCTGAATAAGTTCACCTATGCTCATCCTGGCTACTTCCAGAACAGCCCTTCTCATGAACTCGCCGACATCCTCGTCCAATCTACTGGGGGCGAATTGTCGAGAGCATGCTTCCTCGGCTCTGGTGAGTATTCCTTCTGAGTAGAGCAGGATATTATCTAACATGAAAAAAGGTTCTGAGGCTGTCGAAGCCGCCATGAAGCTTGCCCGGCAGTACTTTCTTGAGAAGGACCCAGGTGCACCTCGTTCTCACTTCATAGCCAGACAGAGCTCCTGGCATGGATGTACCATGGGAGCCTTGGCTGTCGGAGATCTTAAAGCCCGAAAGGAACCTTTCCTTGACGTTCTCGCCACTAATGTCAGCCACGTCTCTCCTTGCCACCCATACAGGGATCTTGAAGATGGCGAGACTGAGGAGCAATATGTTATCAGACTGGCTCAAGAGCTGGATGATGAGTTCCAGCGGATTGGTCCTCAGAACGTCTGCGCTTTCATCCTGGAACCCATGGTCGGAACTGTAAGTCACTTTCTATGAGCTCCTACAAATGACAGAGCTACTACTAACCCGCGTTAGGCTCTGGGTTGTGTTACTGCACTCCCTGGATATCTGGCTGCCATGAAGGCTGTTTGTCATCGTCATGGCGCACTCATTATCTTCGATGAGGTCATGTGCGGTCTCGGACGAACTGGACACATGCATGCCTGGCAATACGATGGCGTAGTCCCCGATATCCAAGCTGTTGGCAAGGGGTTGGCTGCCGGCTACGGTACTATTTCAGCACTCCTCATCCACGACCGTGTTATCGATGGTCTGAAGCAAGGGAGTGCATCCTTCCAGCACGGTCAGACCTACCAGTGTCATCCTCTCAACGTAGTGGCCGCTCTGGAAGTGCAGCGCATCATCCGAGATGATGACCTCGTCCGCAATGCTCGCCTCATGGGTATTCTCCTTGGACATCTACTCCACCGAGCTTTTGACAGCCACCCCAACGTTGGTCAAGTTCGCGGTCGTGGTATGTTCTGGTGCATTGAGTTCGTCGCTGACAAGGCCACCAAGCGGCCATTGGATCCGAAGCTGAACCTCGCTCGTCGAATGCGACTTCGCGGTCTTGAGAAGGGCTATGACGTATGTCTCTTCTCATCTACTGGATGTGCTGATGGCTGGAATGGTGATCACTTCTTGCTGGCACCTCCTTTCACCGTCACGCCCCGTGATGTCGAGGAGATTGTGTACCGTGCATCTCGTGTTGTTGACAGTGTGTTTGAAGAGGTCAGAGCTAAGGGTGAGATCTTAGCCTAGATGAGGTCGCGAATTATTCTTGGCCAGAGTTCTAGAAGCTTTGATCTATCTGGATCCTGATTGGGGAGTTTCATAGTATCACAACAGTAGAGAGGGAAAATAAAATAGAATGAACACACCCCTTCTTATTTACAAGTCATACTCCTAGTAAAAATCGGACTAGAGACCTCGAAATGCCTGTAGAATTTCTTGACTTCGCTTGTGTATTTCCATCAGGTGCTGTGGAGTGTCGTAACACGGGAGGGTACGTGGAGTAATAGCCTAGGACCACTCTCCACCTTGATGATATGAGCTTACCCTGGTCACCTCAACGTAATACGTGACATCTGGGAGTTCCCCTCATCTGTTTGCTTAAGTAACCATGGCTGACATAGAGAATAAAAAGGCGTTTGCTGACCATCTCACACCTTTCGCATTCCTCACATTCTGGAATTATCACCTTCCATTTCAACCCATACCAAGCGACGAAAAGAGCTTTTGTACTACAGTCTTCTCACGCCAAAATGTCTAGCAATCAAAAACAGCTCACCCCACCTTTCATTGTTGAGGCTGGACCAGGGACAGACATCTGGCGAAAGCCTGGGCATAACGCGTGGAACAGTAAGTCAAGCTAGACTATGCCACTCTCACTCAAGCTTACTCATTATGGCAGTTCCCGACGTCCATACCATCTCGGGCCCACTCAAGGCTTTTGTTTCTGCTCGTGTCACCTTCTCTGCTAAGTGGGAGAATCTCTACGACCAGTCTGGCATCGTCCTCGTGCCACGTAAAGCATCTGACCCAGCGGCTCCTCACAGCAAGTGGATCAAGTCGGGTATCGAGCTCTATAATGGGAAGCCTCACCTGAGCACTGTCGCTTGTGACAGGTTTGCCGATATGAGTCTGTACCCTGTAACGGTCACAGAAGGTCAGCGTATTACACTCCAAGTAGCAAAGGAAGGTGGTAATGTTTGGGTCCACCAGCTCATTCTGGATGATGATGGAAGTGTTAAGGAACGATTGCCACTGAGGGAAATTTGCTGGATTCTTTGCGAGGAGCAGGATGATTGGGTCTTGGATGTAAGCGCCTTGGCAGCCAGACCGGATAAAACTGCGAAGGGTCCTTTGAAAGTCGAATTCAGTGACTTTCAGGTGCAGTGGAAAGAGTAAATGGATATTCTAACCTTGTCTTTTATAATAGTAGATTATCTTGACGAAATACGCATGAGATGTTATTTTCGCTAAGCTCTGCAGCTCACAATGCAGCCAACATTGATAATAATTGACCTTGTGGAATGATGTTAATGTCATTCTTGTGATTCTATCTAGATTACCTATAGTAGAGCTTCTTTCCCTCATATTATTTTTGGACGTTGTCGCTCCAGTATTTCGAAGGATTTCGAAGTCCTGCACTCTGCTGCCATTCTCGACCGCCTTCCTAAACCATGAGTTGACTACCCCGCGCCTCAAACGCTGCTGACCTTGACGAGATCTTTGATGGCTATCGATAAGGCTCATATATCACAAAGGTCGCCTGAGCAAGATTTGGTATCTGTTGCACACGACATCCTCCTGCACGCTTCCAACATACCTCACGATAGCCTATAGATCAGTCACTCCAAATTCGTACAATATCATCCGGGTTAACAATACCGATGGACACCACGCCAGGCCCGTCAACAGACCCTACATGTCCGGTGTGTTATTCACTGGTCCTGGAATATGATACAGCAGTTAGAGGTTTGACTATACCTATGAGCGATCTCAAGGAATCAGCAAAAGCTACTCCATGCTCCGCTTGTGCTCTCTTATGGGAAGCGATTAGCACTGCTGTGAAAGAAGAAACAACTATGCCAGAGGTGCTTTATGAATCAATACTCGTCGAAAGCAAACCACCAAAGCACCCAGGGCCCATGGTTGTCCACCTTTACCCAGAACCCGTTGCACATGCTGTCAGCGAAAAGACGTTTCAACTATACACAACTGAGAGTAAGTTAAGCAGACCTCTGCCCGGATGATATGATATCTGACTGAGTACAGATGACGTCTCTCTACCTTGGGACTTGATCGGTCGGGGATATCATATACCAGAATACGGGTTAGCTCCAAGTTGTGTGTCTTTAGCGCGCGAGTGGCTCGACGCATGTGGACACGCCCAAGGAAAACATGCGAACTGTACCAAGACCACCATCTCAACGCTACCAACAAGGGTCATATCAGTTGGGAACGACAAAGTATCACCCAGGCTTGTGGTCACTGAGCCCAACCAGCAAGCGCACTATGCAGCTCTGAGCCACTGTTGGGGAGGAAAAACGCCAACAATGACCACTGTATCCAATCTGGAAGCATACACTATTTCGCTTCCTAACGATCTTCCACGGACTTTTCTAGATGCTTTGAAAGTGGCTCGAGCGCTGGAGATTCCCTACATATGGATTGACTCCTTGTGTATTATCCAGGATTCTCCAGAGGACTGGAAGCATGAAGCCTCACGAATGGCTCAAGTATATGCCAACGCCCATGTGACCATATTTGCCGACGCTGCACCGGACAGCACATCCGGCTTTTTGTCGCCACCATCACGAAACGCTCCCAAAAGGTTCGTTGTGCCATACAGAAATGACCAATCCAGCTCGGGTGTTGTGCATATCCGCGAGCGTGGGTTCTTAGCCCAGCAACTTCCGTATCATACATGGAGTAGTAGAAGAAGTGGTTTAGGCCAAAGCAAGTTATCAACGCGGGGTTGGGTGTTTCAGGAACGGCTACTGTCACCGCGAACCCTCCACTTTTCGCGGAACGAGATGGCTTGGGAGTGCAGATCCGTATGTGAGTGTGAATGCTCAGCGACGTCTCTGAGGACTCTCCGCACCACAAGTGTGATGAAGCACTTTCTCCATCCTCAGGATCCTGATGTTTCTTTGGCTGAGGCCAACTGGAGGTCTGAAATCGTCCCCGCATATACGGAGCTAGACCTCACCTTCGCGACTGATAGACTCCCCGCTATTCAGGGCCTAGCTAACGCTACCCAAAGGCTCAGAGGCAATGATGAATACATTGCTGGCCTTTGGCGAAAAACAATAAAGGCCGACCTTTTGTGGCATCGAAATGCAGGCGATGGTAATGCTCAAAGAATCAAGGATGGGGGTGCTCCAACATGGTCGTGGGGATTTGTCACTGGACCAATCTACTACTCAGACAGGATCTTACCCAGTGATTCAGATTTGCAGATCCTGGATATCATGACCAGCGAAGAGAAAAGCCCGATCCTCGTCATCCGTGGCCATCTCGTTAATGTGAAACTTGAGGATCCTTATAGTGACACTGTATCTTTGGGCCCTGATGACAGTCTAAGAGTGGAATGGGACTCCGAGGGGCTTCAAACTGAATCTAACAAAATATCACCATATTTCTTGGTATTCGAGGCAGATGATGGGGGACCATTTGGCCTATTACTCAACGCCGATCGAAACGATCCAACAGGTCAGCAATTTCGGAGAATTGGATATATCCACGGGCATAGCATCTCGAAGTGGCGTCGCTCATGGGGTAGTGGTGGTTGGGCATCTAGTCCGGATAGCAGTGCGTCTGATACCTCAGGTGGAATATGGGAGGATGCTGGTAAGGAGGGGGCGAGAGAGTGGGTTGATGAGATATTCAAAGGCGAACCTGTAACTTTTAAATTGATCTAGAGACTATTGGTCATTGCAAAATGTGTATTTCTCCTTGATCATTGGAAGTCCGATTTACAATATTTACTGCTGCAAAAGCATTGGGCTTGAACGTGAAGTGGAAGCCCTGGAGATAAACAAAACGGTGGTGTGAGTAGTGCTCGAAGAAGACTATACTTAATGCACAAAGCAATTCGTTTTGGCGTATGAGCACAACGAGGCCTGCTTGTTGAGGAGTTTTGGAATTGGAGGAGTAACATAAATCAGCTGAAACCCGGTGTTCTCAACATTTTGTTGAGGAAGATGCATATGGATAGACCCTGTTCACATTGGTGACATTCCCATCTGCCGACATACTCGTATACAACCCCTGAAACGCGGCTTGCATCCGGTATGCAATATCAGCTCCTAAAGATGTCTCATGAGAATCACCAAACTGTGATTCGATACAACACGTGGCTCACCGACTGGAACTTTCCGTCTGCAGCCATCCGATTGGTTAGAGCCTGTTAGCTTACAAGACCCTTTCCCCTTGGGCTGAAATACATTGCTACGGTTACTTCCACGAGGCACTGAATCTTGAGCGATTGACTTTTATTGGTGAAACTGAAACATGTTCATGCGTTATGCGGTTCCGCGCCCGTTTACCCCGGACTTTTGCGGCCGCTACCCCGCACGTTCACAGCGGCCTGATGAGTTGCCTGATCCGCGAGGTCAGACCACTGCCGATCTGATGGAAGCTATATAACAGGTGATACCAGGGACATCTCATGTTTATTCGAAAACTATCAATTGACCTCTAGAAACCCCATCGCTCCATATCTGTACTCACATATCAAAAATGAAGGCCCTCGTCTACGCCGGAAATGGCTCTGTCACCCTGCAGGATCGTCCTGTCCCCAAGATTGCGTCACCAACAGATGCAATCATCAAAGTCACGAAGACCACCATCTGCGGCACTGATCTGCACATCCGCAAAGGCGATGTCGCTACCTGTGAGCCAGGAAGAGTTCTAGGTCATGAAGGCGTTGGCATCGTCCATTCCGCAGGCCCGTCTGTTGCACGCTTCAAAGAGGGCGATAAAGTTCTCATCTCTTGCATTTCAAGCTGCGCGACTTGTGAATACTGTCGAAGAGGAATGTATAGCCATTGCACCTCTGGTGGATGGATCCTTGGCAATACAATCGATGGAACGCAAGCTGAATATGTCCGCATTCCCCATGCCGACTCAAGTCTCCACCCTATTCCAGATGGGGCAGATGAGGCTGCGTTGGTGATGGTCAGCGACATCTTCCCAACCGGTCTTGAAGTTGGCGTTCTCAGTGGCAAAGTCCAACCTGGAGGGACTGTAGTTGTTGTTGGCGCTGGACCGGTTGGCTTGGCTGCTATTATCACTGCCCAGCTATACTCACCGTCTAGGATCATCGCCGTTGATATGGACAATGCAAGACTTGATGTTGCCAAGAAGCTCGGTGCAACTGAAGCAGTCGTCAGCGGCCCAGACACTGTCGCCCAAGTAATGAAACTGACAGATGGGAAAGGCTGCGATACCGTCATTGAGGCTGTTGGTATTCCTGCTACTTTTGAGCTTTGTCAAAAGCTCATCGCAGTTGG
Organism: Fusarium fujikuroi IMI 58289; assembly: GCF_900079805.1. Lineage (NCBI taxonomy): Eukaryota > Fungi > Ascomycota > Sordariomycetes > Hypocreales > Nectriaceae > Fusarium > Fusarium fujikuroi. Next base: position 2,935,954 of record NC_036625.1, read on the forward strand.
CGGCGTGTTGGCAAACGTTGGTGTACACGGCACCAAAGTGGACCTCCATCTTCAGGACCTATGGATCAAGAACATCTGTAAGTGGCTTGGCTTTATGATCTACCGTTTGACATGGCACTAATGCAGGTCTATCAGCGATCACTACGCAGCTGGTGGATACTGTTACTACCCCCATGCTGCTCAAGCTAGTGCAATCTGGCAAGCTGCAACCTTCGCAGCTGATCACCCATAGTAAGTTCCTATTGCCGGAGTCTCGTGCATCTTACTGACGGTTCCTGTTTAGATTTCAAGCTGAGCGATGTAGAAAATGCTTACAAGACATTTGGCGAAGCATCGAAGCATAACGCTCTGAAAGTACTTATCGAGGTGGATTAAATAGAAATTCTAGAGAATACAAATGACCATTATTCTAAATTCTGCTTCCATCGAGTATAGAGTGATTGTCAGACACTAAGCCCACTTTCCAACCAGAGCCATGATTCCAGCGCCCAGGAAGAGGCAAACGATCATGAATCCCAGCCTGACCTTGTCATTCGTCCTCTCACGATTGAAGAGAAAGTCTCTAGCAATCATCTCCACAAATCCAGTATAAATGAGAATTCCAGCAGAAATAGAGTCGAAAATACCGTTGACCATATTAGCAGTGTAGGAAGAGTTGTCGTACGTCTTTCGGATACCGAGACCAATTGCAATGGCGATAGGAGTTGTTAAACCGTAAGCAAGACAGAGAAGCCATGGCATGCTGCGAAGTCGGTTGGGGAAGGGAATGGCACTAAGTCTAGCTCCAATACCGAGGCCTTCGAAGGACTGATGGAATACAAGAACGGGGAACAAGGTGTCGAAGTCAGATGTATCTGCGACACCCAAGTTCAGACCGATGAATACACTGTGAAACAGGACACCAAATTCGAGGATGAGGAAGGCTGCGATTTGTGTCTTGAATGCAAGTTCCGTCTCTTCAGAATTTCCATCAAGGTGTTGAAGTTCCTTAAAGTCTGCATAACCACCACGGTGCTTCTCTGAAGTAGCCGCCTCTGTATCGTCTTGGCCATTGATCACAAGCCTTCTCGAGTTCGAGCCGTCATCAGAGTGTTGCTGATGTCCATCTCCACCGGCAGTAGTAATAGTATCCTCAACTCCAGAATCATTATGCTGAAGCCCATAGCGAGACTGAACATAGTAATCGGCAAGAAAGTCGAACAGGAAAGTGAACATCGCTGCCGAGAGAGCAATAGCAGGTGGCCAAGAGTATGTAGACCAACCACCAGTCATACCAACACAAGATGCTGGTCCGATCTCCGAATAAGCAGGATCGAGCAGGTGGACGAAAGCAGTGGCGATGATGACACCGGAGCCAAAGTATCGTGCAAAGAGGTAGACATAGAGTGGAATCTTGAGACGTGGAATTCGAGTGGCCACAACAGGGAAGAAAGTGACTGCTGTTGAAACGACGAGAATTACAAATAGAGAGCCGATTCTGATACCGAGGGGGCCATCGTATTGGTTTCCAGCAGTCGTCAGGAAGCAGGTAATGAGACCTTGATCAGTGATGGACTGGAACTCAGTGAGGTTGACCCTCTCTGGGTCAAAGTTCGTAGGTCCTGACATTGCTCACCAACAGAGTATGGAAAATAAAAACAAGCGATGCAAGGAAGCTTAATCAATGAATAACAGGAATGCGAAATACCGCATTGGAGCCGAGGATATCGGAGTATATATAGCTCATCCTGTCGCACAATTAGACTTTTCAAATACGCAACCTCTCAAACAAAAGGTCTATCGTAGACAGCCGATATTGCCGGTGACTTGCCGTTTTGCCGTGTTTCTCGGAGGAATAGAGCAATTCGTAGAAAGGGTTGTCGTGATTTAAGTACTCGTGAACCTTGATGGCTATGAGCTAAGAATGGCTTAGTTATCTTAGACTCCGTATTGGGTTATCAAATCGGATCTCGGCACGGGTTGTCTGACCAAGTGCATGCTAACGGGAATAACGGTTGAAAATTTCAATGAGTGATTATTTGAGGACCTTTTTGGGTCCTGAGTGAGATGACGGTATTTGATTTGATCAAGAAACCATATTGGCTAAAGGTACTTGGACCGGAAAGTCAGGACATGAGGCTGAGGGGGCCGAAAGTGGCCAAAGCCAAGGTTGAAATGAGCAAACGACCTTGATAATAAGTGACGTATCAATATCAGGACATAGCTGCATACCAAATTTCATTAGCTCAACTGATTGTCTGCCAAAACTCATGAGACACAAAAGGCATTTCGGTACGTTCCAAAGTCCATGGCCCAACGAGTCGAAGCCTGCAATCGAAATGCGCGCCAGAAGCCCAAATAACCAGAGGAAGGTAGGCATTTCGAATTGAATCCCTGCGCATCATGTCTAATACGCCAGCAATGCCACGTGCAGACTCTCATATCAAGGGCTAGCTGATATGCATAACGTTCGTGATCAACGCCAGATGCTACCTTAGCATTGGGCCTGCAATGTAGCCTGTACTGAGCCTCATCCTCGGACCGAAGCTGATTGAGTTTATGTAGCGCCAGGATGTTTAATCCCCATAATCGGGCTTGCATCTCTACCAAAGGAGGTCTAGCGCCCGGCGAATGTCTGACGAAGCCAATGAATCCATATTCGGTTCACCTTGTTTCCAGATACATCTCACATATGAAGATGAGTTGTTCTCGTCAAGCATGTTCAGAAATGGGAATGTCTGCTCTTAGCCAATGCACACAATTACAACATCAGCTGAGATAGTCTGCAGCTTCAGTCTTTAATACTCTGGTCGGCCACTGTTAGCGAATTCGACGGTAGCGTCTTGCATAATCTCTTAGTCATGGCACCTTATGCAGTAGAGTAGGACCTTATTGTGGAGCGATTTTTTCTTATTACAAAATGCTGATAGTCCACAGCTCTTTTTGCACCTTAATTGAGAAGGTTTTGGCTACTGATATTGCATCCACTGCTTGCAAGCTATGATCAAGGTCAACTTTCCCTTGATGGGCTCTCCTTTCCGATATGCCCCCAAATATGGGCCTCATCGAGTAGATGGATCGAATAAACTGACTTGCTATCCATCTCTTCTGCTCTTCCCTCAGAAAACTTGGCCGGAGCCAATTACTACTCATGGATATATCGACGACATAGGATAAGACGCTTATTGCATGGACCTGGCCGTGTAGTGTGACATGTCGCGAGTGATCAAGTTTGGACACGTACTGATCACTTGCTTTGAATCGCAGATATCCTTCATCATCGACAGGTAGATCATGATAACTAGGGTAAATGACATCTGAACTTCCCGTTGAGAGGATATCAGTGGAGTAGTTGCAGTTGCCTAGGTAGAATGGGATACTAAGACATATAGCATCAACAAGCTCTTGGACTCTGAGTTGATTGGACGTCCAGAACATGGCATACTCCGAAATTCTGTTGTCATCATAGATATGGTGAGCCGCAGATGGTACTGAGGACTTAGCAAGTTGGTCCTTGATGTCCTCTAGAATGAGACAATAGATACGCCATGCATTCCAGATATTCGCAACTTGTATGCTTGGGTATATGTCGCAAGCGCCACGATATGAAGGAACTGATGGGTCGAGATCGATGCCGCTTTGTATCCGCCGTGGATACCAACTCGCTGGTATCTGTTTTAACCAGGTCCGTAGCTGAGTATCCAAATCACGAATTTGTTGCCGTAGTTTGATGTCGGGAGAAGAGAGGTTGTTCAGGGGTGACATATCGCGGAAGGTGTGTTGGAGATCTGCAATAGATACTCCAATCATATCAAGAGACGAACTCGGGTTCATCGGCAAGATCGGAGCAACCTCAGTCTTGATCCAATCAAGGTCCTTCGTCGGTAGTCGTCTTCTGTTCCTCACGGAAACTGATACCCTAGAGTGGAGAAGATTGCCAACAAGGTGAGCATAATACTTTGAGTTCTTAAAACAATCCTCTCGCTGCAACAACAAAGTCAAAGCGCCCTCGCGATGTGCGCCATGAGCTCTGGCTTGGCCAGATACGGCTGATAAGGTGTCGTGCATCTGGAGGACAAGAGCCGCCAGTACAGTTGCATCACGTCCCCGTTCGTTGGGTTCTTCGGTCGCTTGGTGAAGCCGCTTCAAGGCTTTCACCAGAAGCTGGTAAGGAAGGGGACTCGAAGGGGGCAGCTTGCCGATCATGGACCAGATTTTGATTGACGTAGCTGTCACTGCCGTGCTCAAAGCTGAATCATGTCGCTCGGACGCTAGAGCAGGACGGACAAACTCCAGGAAACCCCTTGTCGATTCCAGACTTCGACCGACATCGGTAAAATATGTCAAAAAGAATGGTACAGCAAGATCTTGCGGGTGATGCGATGGTACTCGGATGATAGTCCTCTCAAGCGACGATTGTTTCGTATGTTTGCTGACGCGCATTACAACCGCTGAATCCGCTCGATATCGCACAGTCTCATCCTTGAATCTCAGCCCGCGCGTCTCATATCCCGTGCACTCGATGCCAAGCCGAAGACACGCCTTGCACCAAGGTTTCCTCTCATCGCACTTGACGCGGCGCTGTCTGCATGTGACGCAGCCTTGCGAGGCCCCTCGATTGACCATGACGCGGTGGAGTATTGAGCCAACTGAACGTAGTAGAGTTTTGCGATATTTGCATTAGATGATCGTGATCACAGGGAGGACATGGTTCTTATGCTTAATTTTGTCGTATTTAGTGGAATGCTGACATGAGCAATACGCGAGAGCCTCATACGTCGTCCTGGCGGCTGTGTCTGGCGATCGTTACTTGATAGGGCTAGACTTTGCGAGAGACGCATAAAGTGGAGGCTGCTGACGGAATCAAAATTATTTCCGTCACCTTTCATCGCTTCATGATTCTCTTTCGAGACTTTACTCATCATGATTTCAAAAATGATTTCCCAGACAGGCCGAAGGATGCGTCAATTGCCAAGATGAGCACCAGCGACAAGCTGATTCAAAGACGGATATAAAGCCCAAAGACCATCAGCAAAAATTTGAAACTCATCACAACAATCATCAATCATCAACTTCTTGATAACACAACTCCAATCATTCTAATTATGAAAGCATCTTCTCTCTCTGCTCTCTACGGCTTTTTCGCAGTTCTTAACGCAGGAACTGCAAGTGCCAAAGACAAAGAGGACCCCATTCTGTTCCTCAGCGAAGACGACAGCTTCAACTTCGATATCCTTACCGGTCTTGGTCAAATGGCCAACGACGGCGCAGACGTCAATCCCGTTCTGAGTGTTGCCGAAAGGATTATCCCAGGCGATTTTGAGAGCTACATCAATGAATGGTTCGAACTTGCAAACAACACCAAGACCCAAGCTCTTGACCCCAAGGTTGCCTACGACCCTATCAATGTCAGGGCGACTTGGTTCTCTGTGTCGAACTATTTTCGCCGTGCTGATGCTTATAATCGCGCCGACTGGGATGATCCTCGCATCAACGGGTATTGGGATGAGCAGCGTGCTGCCTTCGATAAAGCCATTGCGGCTTTGCCCGTTCCAGCGGAACGAGTTGAGATTCCTGCTGGTGATTTCAACGTCTCTGGAATTTGGTATTCTCAACCATACCAAAACAACCAGACCAAGCGACTCCCCACACTCTTGCTCACCCAGGGCTTCGATGCTGCTCAGGAGGACTTGTACGCAACTGTCGTTGCTCCGGCACTAGCTCGCGGATACAACATTTTCTCTTTCGAAGGTCCAGGCCAGCCAACTGTTCGTCGAGAGCAAGGAGTTGGTTTCATTCCAGACTGGGAACGAGTTGTGACTCCCGTCGTCGACTATATTCTCTCTCAGAAATCTGCCTTCGTTGATCCCAAGAAATTGGTGCTGTATGGTCACTCTTTCGGGGGCTATCTCGCCGCCCGTGCTGCTGCGTTTGAACCTCGCCTTACTGCCCTTATGCTAAACGGCGGCATCTGGGATGCTTACACTGGATACGCCGCTCATCTTACCCCTAAGCTTCGCAAGCTTCTTGAGTCCGGTGATAAAGAAGCATTCGACGATGCCATTAGCAAGATTCAAGACGATCCAGAGATCCCCACCACCACCAAATGGGGCATCCTACAGGCTCTCTGGTGTTTCAAAACCAAGTCCCCCTACGAATTCTTCCAGTTGGCCAAGAGCTACAACCTTCGCGGCGGCATCACAGACCGTATCCAAATGCCAGTTTGGATCGCCGACGGAGAATTCGAAACACTTCAATCTGGACAGTCTAAGCCTGTTGCCGAAGCTTTGGGAGATCGCGCTGAACTTCACATGTTTAATGGTACTGCTGGATATCATTGCCAGACTGGTGCTCCTCAGGAATTTGGTCGAGTGATTTTTGCGTGGTTGGACAAGGTCTTGAACAAGGATTAGGTGCCATCGTGGACGTAATGGTGGTGGAAGGCAGCGTGATTCTATGCACTTAGGTGCCACTATCCATGCTCAGTCTCCTTACCGCCTTTAGGCCACTTGCATTATCTCAGGCTTTTAAGTCAGTTTTGTTCCTTTACCTTTTTCTCTAACTTTAGCCACTCTCTGAATTTATTTCCATATGTTGCTTCTCATAATGATTTGTATCTTGCCGTCACCAAGGATAAACTTTCAGCCTGAAAGTAGGCCTGCTGACACATGATATCTCAGTCAATTACATCGGCTGTCATATTATTCCGTATCTGATTGTTCACAAACTTCCATGTAAGAGTGGTACGAGGTGTGAAGTATGATGTGACGGTCATTTCGGGTTGAGTCCAGTTGCATGCATGCGTGGTCCAGCGGTTTTCCTGATTCGGAAACATGTATCGGAAAGTAGCACTCCGAATATCCTCATTCAGACACAAATTTCGATATCAAGTCCTGTGACGGAAGATAGCCCTGAACAGAGTATCACGTCAGCGGGCTTTAACCCTCCCATAGACGTTGAATACTAGGATATATAAAGCACGATCAAAAACCCTCATCGAGCTTCAACTTGCTCAACTTAACACCGCGTTTAGTATCCAATGAAAAGACTAGCAATGAAGGTAAGTCGCCCATAATTCTGTCGAGGATGCCACCTAAGTTCAAGAAACAGATAGCAATCCCAGTTACCATCTCACTGTCCCTTGCTGGTGTCTTTGCCCAGCAGGTCTTAGTTGAAGAGTGGCTTAGTGGAGATTGTAATGGACGACCTTTCATCACTGCCAACGTCTACGGAGGTGCCGATGGAACCTCATGTGTCAACGTCGAGCAATTCCCAGCAACCAACATCAGAGTTAGTCTTGTAAAGCCTTGCAATGAGGGAAAAATCCCCGTCATCAAGGTTTCCAGCGTTGAATGCGCGCTGTTTGAAACTGAAATAGTTCTGAGTGCAGATGGGTCCTGCAATTCTGTAGACTTTACACCTTGGGCTTATGAGATCTCGTGTAACTAGTTACGCATACTTTAGGTACTCGTTGAGGAAAGTGCACGATGACCAAGAGGATAATCGCCATTTACTTTACAGGTTTCGAGCTGATCATGCCTAAGTTAGATTTGATTCAGGTCAGCTACTTAACTCCGTCATTAATTTCACATTCTTTAATTTGAGCTCATTCAATCTTACTTCTACTACCATGCAATACCCGATAATGTTGACAACAGGTCTGCAAGAGACCAATGGAAAAGCCTTGGTAACGTCAGATATGGGGAAACCGGCTACCCCTAGAAACCGGCCACCCTCTATAAAACATTAAGAATAAGATATTATTAAAAATATAATTAATTAATTATTACTATATTTTTCTCATTAAATAAAATTTATATTAATAAATATTTAAATAAAATTAAATATAAAGATCTTTAAATTTTATTTTTTAAATATATTTTAATATTCTTTTTAATTATAATACTTTTTATATTTATTTATAAGCCTTTAAAATTACTAGAACCTTTATAAATTTAGTATTTTTATTATATATAACTTTCTTTCTCTTTTTTAATAAATATTCTTTTTATTTTAACTATATTGTTATAATTTCTTTTCTTTAGTATTTAATAAAGAAATTATAACTATTTAATTAATTACTAATTTTATAGAAAAGTAGCCTAATAGCTAGATTATTAGAGATAATACTTAAGATAGCTTAAAGGACCTAATAAAGCTATATAGATAATTAAGGTATTATTAGAAAATAGGAATTCTTTCCTTTTATTAAAGAAATAGTTATAATAATAAGAGCTAGTATTTTAGGAGTTTAAATAACTATTAGGTTTATTAGAACCTTTACTAAATTAACTGGCTATAATTTAGTTACTTTCTAGCTAATTAAGGCATTTAATTTTATAATAGTTTCTTTTTAAGCTTTATTATAAATATATAAAAAGGTAATCTTATTAATATAGCTTAAATTAGTAATAAAAGTAAGATTTAAGAGAAATTTCCTATATGCCTTCTTTAATAATTTAAAGACTGTAATATTTAGTAATTAAAGAATATAAAAAAAGTATACTAAAAGGAAAAGTATAAATATATTATTATTATAATACTTAAATAAAAAGTCTTTAATTATATAACTTTTATAACTATTAAAAATAAAAAGATAGAATTCTTTTAGGTTTTTAGGCTTTATTAATAAAATAAATACTATTTTAAGCTAAATAAGTACTATATAGTTATTTATCTAGCCTTTCTTACTGCTAGTAAATTTTTAGGCTTTTAGAAAGTCTAAATTCTTTAGAAAATACTATTATTAAACTATTTTCTTTTTAAAGATTATTAAAGGTCTTAAGATATTTTTTATTATTAAAATATACTTAAGGATTATAATTTAAGACCTTAAACTAGGCTAATAAATAAGTATTAACTTTTTATCTTTTAATTTAAAAAATAGACTATTTAATTCTATCTTTTCTATTATTTTAATTTTATTAATATTATATTTATTTTTTTACTTAACTATTTAAACTGTAGGTATTAATAATAATATAAAAAAGGCCTTAATAAGTTTAGTAAAAGCTTTATTAAACCTTTTAGAATTTATATATTTACTAAATAAAGTCTTTACTTTTTTATTTCTATTTAAAAAAGCCTCTAATTAATATTTTCTAATACCTTTTAGAAAGCTATTATATATTACAATCTAGCTTATAAAGTATTAGACCTATTAATATAATATAGGATATTTTAAGTTAGTTTAAACTATAATTTAATCTTTTAGACTTCTTTTCTAAATAGTTAAGAGCTTTTATTTAAGTTTATAAGCTTCTTTTAGTATTATAGCCCTTTTAATATAGGCTTAAAGTATTAAATAGTTTATATTATAAGCTACTGCAGTTTTATTTATAGAAACTCCTTTTAAAACTATCTAAAGAGTAATATATATATCTTTTTTAGTAAATTTTATTATTTTAATTTAATTAATACTATTTATAAGTCTATATAATTAAAATTGATAGAGTTATAAATTAATTAAGATATTATAAATTAGGTAGTTAGGTTAAAAAGCGGGTGGCCGGTTTCTAGGGGTAGCCGGTTTCCCCGTATCCGACGTTAACACGTTAGCTGCTAGTGATATGGCCAATGCTCTCAAAGCTGAAAAGGTCATATAACTATATCACAAGTAGTAGCTACTTCGCCAAGGTTGATAACATCGTATCGAGTCTATATTACTCCGTTGTCTAAAATACGAGCTCCATTGTTGGATTGGCCGGACAAATCTATCAACAAAACTCCGCATGAGGCTGGGGCAATCCCGCATCGGAGTAATGGCTTGAAAATACGAGCGGCGTATCCCCATTGGCTCACCCTTATTAACAACGTTGAGAAATCAATTGCTTTCAGCGGATATCAGGCAGCCACCGAATGATCTACGCAGTATCTGTAAGTAGGTTGTGAGGCTCACCTTTCCAGAGAGTGCAAGCAAGCGGGTATGCTTTGTAATCAATCTGCATTACCAACTCATCTACTGCCTCTCATCACACCAACAGCCCCGTGTGAACATGTCACAGTATTATAAATATCAAGCTTGGGCATGTATTCGATTCACCTAGAATTCATTCATTCGAACAACCCGACTCATCCTGCCCCTTCCTGATCGGAGTTATATGTCACAGCATCTTATTCATCATGAGTCTTCCCACTTTGAACAAATACCACAAAAAGCCCTATCAGGCAATTGACCCTGCTCTCCCTGTCCTCCAACAGACAGGTAGAACAGTCATTGTCACCGGAGGCAACAGTGGCATCGGATATGCTATCGCTCGCAGCTTTGTCAAAGCGAATGCTGCCTGTGTCATTATTCTTGGACGTCGCAAAGATGTAGTTGCATCTGCGGTTGCCAAACTACAAGAAGAGGGCTGCCAGTTTGGCAGTGGTACGGATGTACAAGACCGCACTTGTGATATTTCTGACTTGAAATCTACCGAACACCTCTGGAAGTCACTTGAATCAGAGGGAACTTTTGTCGATGTCCTAGTCTTGAGCGCTGCAAGCTATGGCGCTACCGAGAAAATTCTTGATGGAGGTCTGTCCAAGGTCTGGGGTGAATTTGAGTCCAATGTTCGAAGCACTCTCGATATGACAGAGCGGTTTTACAAGCAAAAGGCGGCAGACCGAGGCCAAACCAAGGCAAGATAGCTTCACCTTCATTCCAAGCTCTCCTATGCTCACAATAGGCAGTTTCTGGTCAATATTTCAACCTGTGCGACTTACATGTGGTCAACAATGGGTGCTGACCGCCCAACGTATGGGCTGACCAAAAACGCGAGCACTCTCCTCCTGCAGCAGATCGCACAGGATACCAAGCGCACTGATATGCAGATTGTAAGTTTTCATCCAGGTGGCATTTTGACCGACTCTGCGAAGAGGGTTGGTGGCGATAGCCTGAAGGGCCTTGTCTTTGACGATGGTAAGTACTCCCAGGACTCCTGATTCAAGCGTTCAACTAACAAAGGTTCGATAGAAAACCTTCCAGGCCATTTCTCAGTCTGGGCAGCAACGCCTGAAGCCAGCTTTCTTCATGGCCGCTTCGTCTGGGCTAATTGGGACGTTGATGAATTGAAGACTGGCCCAGTGCGTGAGCAGATTGATACTGATGAACACTTTCTCAAGGTTGGCGTGGAGGGATTATCTGAGAAGATGGGGGGTATGATTATGACTTAGTTCTGCAATTGGTATCAGATCTCAAATATGCTACTTATGGTGGTCGCCTCTCCCTGTCATTTGTTTTCAGATGTAGGATATTCTCAATATAGCCAGAATGAATCACTGTGGGCTTCTTAAACTAAAATGCCACTCGCTTGCGGCCTTACTGTTAGCACGCGTCTGGGACAGATACACTGGTTTACGGTTATAGTAAGTTACTAGATTACGAAATTCGTTTCGGGAGGAGGTACCATATCTAATTCGGCAGTAGGGTCTCATTAAGATTGGACTTTCCAGGTGTTCTTTCCCACTTCAGATTTTCACATGTATATAGTCACTGCTGCAAAAGTGATCAATAAACTTCGATGATTTGCAGCTTTCTAACACTACTAAAATAGGTATTGTATAGCTATACTGATAGCGTAGCAGGTCTGGGCGAAGATTATGCAAAGTAGCATGGCCGTGGTCCCTGAATTAATGTCCTTATGGGGCGCAAAAGTAGTTCTTGGAGTCATTCGCGTCTCCCCTACCCTTGTATCTTGCCACTTCAGGATAATGACATATCTTTCGTGAGAACTGGGTCAGTGCGTCTGGCTCCGTATGTGCGTCCAGGGCATGGGGAGGCTTGTCGTCTTCAACCCAAGCCAGCAGTGCACCAAACGGATCTGTTGGTACAGCACCAGCGTTTTCACCAAAACCACAATGATCAACTCCAGGAGCAAGAAACAGGCGAAGAAAGTTGCCCAGACCCCCACCTTTTCCCTGTGACTGAAATTTCTTCTGCACCTCTTTAAAGTATCGGATACTATCCTGAGGATAGATCAACTGATCACTTAGACCATGCCAGATAATCATCTTTCCGCCCGCCTTTTTGAATGGGTGAAGATTGGGATCTGATGAATCCGTGATGTGACCAAACCTATCTCGGGACACTGAAAACAGCTTTTCGAACCCATCGATATTGAGATGTGATGTGTCGAATCTCGGGTCTGCTTTGACGAAGTTGCGCACCCATGTATCAGCAACAAAGAACGGCGCACCAGTAATTGTGCCATTCACGATCTTGGTAGCAGCCAATGCAGCAAGCGACGCACCCTTAGGCATTCCGTACCACAGAGTGTTGCCTCTTGAGCCAGTTGGTCCTCTCCATATCTTGCCAACTGTTGAGGCAGCGAGTTGGCTGATCACTGTGCTCTCATTCCCGCATTCAATCTTGTGGCCGACCAGGGTGAAAGGGTTGAACTCGCAGGCAAACGGCTCTGTAATAACACCATCTGCGACGCCGTCCGTTCCATCGCACGATTTTATGGCTGCTGATACAAAAGCAGCTAGCTCACAAGTCGACGGATAATAGTTCGCGTCTCTCATCACAACTTGAGGCCAAAGCTCTGCGATGACATACTCCGACCAGTAAATGGCGGGGGCCCCAGCAAGAATTCCATCGAAATCATCCGGATACTGCTGTGCTGCCGCCAGTCCTTGACGTCCGCCGGTAGAACAGCCATGGAAATATGCCTTTTCAGCTGGGGCCTTGTAGAAAGAAGCTGTAACTGCCTTGCCAACAAGTGCCATGTCGTGGACAGATCGCGAAGCAAAGTTCTTTAGGAGACCAAAATTGACAGTGCCATCAGGCTTTAAGGCCCAATCTGACGGATCGATTGGATTCCCACTGAGACCAGCATTGGTGGAAGAAACAGCGTAGCCTTGAGATGCAGGGAGAGCAAGATCAAACTGACCAAGCCCAGCTGCCCAAGCACCGCCCCCAACAGCGAGATAACGGGAGTTCCAATTGTTAAGCGGTAGCCACGTCTGCACGAGAACGGTATCATCTTCATTCCGATGAGACAGGGTGACATTTACTTCACAGATGTTTAGATGTGTGACATTTTGAAGTAACGTTGGGGGAAGTGCAGGAACGGAGTGGCCGCGATAGATTCGACTTTCGAGGGATCTGATTATAGCACCTGGTACGATCGGGGGAGTTATGTCGCTGCACGATCCAACTGGCTTGGCTGAAGCAGGTCCAGCGAGAGCACCAAGGCCAACAAGGGTGAAAGAGATAAAAAGATTCATTTAGAACTAAGTATTCAAGCCGCTCGGTGGCGATACTGATTTACTGCTTGCGTATGCACCAGATTTATAGATCCAGGCCTTGTTTCATCTCAAACCGACAAATGAGCGCCGTCGGCAGTTCTAGCAAAATGCTCCTTACTGTGATTTCTTTATTTTTCCATACTTCCAATACAACAAAACGAATCTGGGCCAAGGTACAACATAGCTTTCGGCAGAATGAGTTATTGATTCCTCATGTTCTATGATGGCTCTTGGCACATATACGAGCAAAACACCCTCAATGGCTAAGATTAAAGCTCAGCGCAGTTCTTCAACGGAGCCTCCAGGATTCCAATGGTCGGCCAGTAGATTAAAGATGGTTAGCCATCCGTTGGTCCCCGAATCTCACGTCAGATGAGTCCATGCAGAGTCTTGCGCTTTTCCGTGGCGCAAGAAGAACGAACCAATCAAAAAGGCTTGCTCGTATTCACATTCGTGGACAAACGTTGTGACTGATCTAGTCCGAAATGCGAGTAACGATAGTAAGTATCACGCTCGTCTCAATAATATTGCTTAAAACACGTAGAAATAATCTCAACGGTACTGCCCATTTGCTAGCAGCCCACATCTGATTCAACAAGTATTCTTATCATGTCTGTCACGACAAGTCTTATCAAAGCAGCTGTTGTTCAAGCTGAACCAGTCTGGTTTGACTTACCTGGTACTGTTACAAAAACATGCGATCTAATCAAAGATGCCGCTTCGAAGGGAGCGAAAATTATTGCCTTCCCTGAGCTTTGGTTACCAGGTTATCCTACATGGATCTGGTAGGCATCGTGTTCCGTGCAAAAATTACTAAACTGACTCTCGTTCAGGGCCCGTCCAATGGATCTTGAGATGGTCGTCAAATATACCAAGAACTCATTGAAAATCGATTCAAGTGAAATGCAAGACATTAAGTCTTGTGCAGTAGACAACAATATGGTTGTTTGTCTTGGGTTCTCTGAGCGAAGCGGAGACTCTCTCTACGTTGCTCAATGCATAATGAACAGCAATGGTAAAGTCGTGATGACAAGGCGCAAACTCAAACCTTTCCATGTCGAGAGGACTATCTTTGGTGATGGGCATGGCCCCTCACTTGACAATGTTGCTCTTACTTCTGTTGGGAGAGTTGGGCAATTATCCTGTGGAGTATGTTTAGGCCCAGTATCTAAGTGTTGTGCAAACTGACACCCTCTAGGAACACTTCAATCCCCTGATCAACTTCAATACTTTCTCCCAAGGAGAGCAGATTCATTGTGCGGCATGGCCCTGCGTGCCAGCTCACTCAGGCGGACCCGAACCATTCTCCATGTCCGATGAAGGTGAGATCAATTCTATCCTCTAAGACCCATCTAATCGATGTATAGCGGTAGCAGCCATCTCTCAGGTCTACTCTATCCAAGCCCAGTGCTATACACTACACTCTACAATGGTAATCTCACAGCCGTCCATTGACATGATGGGGACAAAACAGGCACCAGTTTTTAATGTCCCTGGTGGAGGAAACGCGAGGATATTTGCACCAGACGGGCGACAATTGACAAGCGAGCTGCAAGCAACAGAAGAAGGCATAGTAGTGGCAGACTTGGATGTGAATCAAGTGACTATGCATAAAGCAATCCTTGACACCTGTGGACACAACGGGAGACCAGAGCTACTATGGCTGGGCCGGGATAATCGGGCAAAGTCGGCAGTTCGAACAGAGAGAGACATTTCATAGAAGTGTTTATTATCTCAACGCTTTTTTCCCTAATCTTTAGTCACTCTAAGCCTAAACAAAAGGATCATTCAGATAGATTGTAGAGTATTACATGATTGTCGAAAGAGTAGTCATTCAGCTTCAGAAGGAACCTCTAACTAGATCAGCTCTATTCACCTATTTGAACCATGCCTCATCATCGTGCTTTTCGGTGCTTCCCTACCCATTGGCATGAAGTTCTATTTCTGGCCACTTATTAGTTTTTGCTCACCAATGTCGTGAGAGGAAGCAATAGTCGACTAAAACACGATTTGGAATCCAAGTCAATCTCGAAAGCGTAATATATCTCACGTAAGACTTGTTCCAGGCCACTTTCGGCAATTAAAGGATGTAGGTACGATGTAAAACTGGTTTTCGAAGCTCACTTATACGAGGTTGGCCTTACCATTGGTCGATCATTAACGTCATTTACTTCAAAAAGCCGATTCTCACCGTGCATTATGGATGTGGCCAAGCATCTCTCCCAACTAAGGACATCATGATCATTTGTCTCTTCTTCATTCTGGCTGCTTTCATAGCTCAGACTTTGAGCTTGCAGCCTCTTGACTTTCCACCTGGCAAAGAGCACTCCGAACACCTAAGCCATCGTGCCGGGTACCTATCCCGACTCAAGCCACTGTTGTATGTAAACACTACCAGACTTCAAATTGCATACTATGAAGACGGTTCTCCAGATGCACAGGTCGTTCTCCTTCTCCACGGCTGGCCCTACGACATTCACAGCTACACAGAAGTCGCCCCAGCTCTTGTGAAGCAAGGATACCGTGTTATTGTCCCATATTTACGCGGTAACGGACCTACCACCTTTCTGGACACAGATACTTTCCGCTCCGGCCAGCAAGCAGCTCTAGGCTACGACATCATCGAATTGCTTGATGCTCTAAACATCAAAAAGGCCATCTTTGCCGGTTACGACTGGGGTGGACGTGGTGCTTGCGTTGCCGCAGCTCTGTGGCCAGAACGCTGCGCCGGTCTGGTGTCGGTTAACAGTTACTTGATCCAAGACCTATCCAAAGCCTGGGTTCCACTCGACGCAAAGATTGAAGCGGGCTTTTGGTACTTCTACTACTTCTTAACGCCTCGTGGACAAGCGGCTTTGGCAGAACACCCGAAAGACATAGCCAGGGTTGTTTGGGACAAGAATTCCCCTGAATGGAACTACACCGAAGAAGACCTCGATCGTGCTACTGAGACTTTTGTCAATCCGGATTATGTCAGCGTTGTTACTCATGTCTACAAACATCGCCTGTTGTATGCTCCAGGTGATCCAGATTACAGCGACATCGAGAAAGCGCTTCTTGAGCAGCCTGTTATCTCAGTCCCAACTGTGACACTGGATGGTCTTGCAGACGGCAACTTTCCGCCGACGAACGGGTCTTCTTCAGCCAAGTACTTTAGTGGTCCTCGTGTACACCATCAAGTTCCTGGTGCGGGGCATAATCTTCCCCAGGAGAAACCTAGTGCTTTTGTCAATGCAGTGCTTGAGGTTACGTCGCTGAAATAGTTTGGATCGGCTTGTGGTGATGATTCATTCATCGGAATGAACATGACAATTTAATATATAGCGAGTCCTGCATTCCTTTTCTGTTATTTATTGCGTTGAAAATTCTTTATATCGTTATCCAAATCATTTAAACCGCTGGTTGAACAGCTTTCAGTCTCCCTCTCTAACCGTACATCTACCTTCTTTCTGTTGTTTGTGGCCTCAAATCATCACCAAGCTGAAGCTTTACTGCAATATCAATATCCAGATCTTCCAGGTATCTCGGGGTATGCCTATCGGCACCAAATCATCCAGCCATAATCATTATCCTGCATCGACTGGTTATGAAGCATATCCCCATGATACCCCTCATCAAAGCTTGCAACTTCATTGACAGCGGAAAGCAGGTCTGAGTCGAAAAATACAACAGAATCCCCCGGTCGGTCTGCATGACAGTTTTGTTTACTGGTCATCGTGAATAGAGGTATTGAGTCTCCGACAGTTTGCAGACTTGTATAAGAAAACATATTAGAGCTCTCACAGGCCGAAATGTGGGATATATCTCCTGAAGAGCTGAGTGCTTCAACCGCGCTGTGAAGTAGTTGATCTGCAGCATCGAAATCACCCTGGAGCAGCTCATACATGGCTAACAGCGGGGTCATGAGAACTATCCATCGGGACGTGGTACCGATCAAGTTCTGTATGCGCTTTCGGAAAGTGTGCAGTGCAATGTTGTAGAGCTGAAGAGATTGGTGCCTGTGGTGGTTGGCCATCTCCACCTGTAAATCATTTTGGCTCAAGATAAAGCCACTGTAAAAGAACGCCCCAAGGGCCAGCACGGCGTGTTGAATACACTCGTCTTGAAGGGTCTCTTGAAGGATAATGCAGGAGTAATGTTCACTGTAGCTGAATAGTGCATTACTGAGATTTGCATTTTGGTTAAAGTGCTCAAGGTAGACGGGGCTGCAGGACGATACGTGCGGAGAGAACGATGAAGTAGGTCCATGCCATGTGCAGGATTCGGAGTGATTTAATCCGGGACTCGGGGTCAGGTTTAGAGTTATTGCAGAGGTTCCAGGGGCTCCAGGTGACGCGGACACGTCGCTAATAGAACTCTCAGTGCCGCTTGATAAGCCATTGGAGTCACTCGCTTCTCCATTGGTGTCGCTGTTGTAACCGTCGCAATCGAATCTTCCCTTAGCACATCGGACACATATTGGTCTAGCCTCTGCAGTTACATTGATGAATTAGAAACCTGCTCAAGGGCCATGTAATGAATGCCCTTACCGTCACATTTGACCCTTCTGATCTTACAGGTCCCGCAGCCCGATCGGGACTTGGGTTTTCCAGTACGTTCCCAACGCCGTACGGCCCTCTTTCCTTTGGGGGGGAGTATCCTTGATGGGGGCTTGGGGCTGGAGGCTTCACTGTAGAGAGGGACGATTAATCTCATTCTGGGGAAGATACAAAAGCCATCCAAGCTCTTCCAGAGTCAGTCATCCGCACAAGTAAGGAGAGTATACTACCTCTCCTTATTTTAGAGCTGGTGATTTTTATACAAGATGCAATTCTGTGCCTCTTCATAGACCAGAACCTAATTGAGAATAGTGTGTTTTTCTCAATGCCACCGATTCGCCAGTTGCTCAAGTGATTGGCTACTCGAGCAATGTCGATCCATGCTGATGGCGGAGAAATCGGGGAAGCTAGACTATATGGAGTAATCGTATTCATCAGCCAATCATCTATGACAGAGGTTTGGAATACATTGGAGGAGTGGAGTGCTTTGTCATACAGGTCAACCTGCATCTGACTGCTGGCTCCTGGTAGGGCTGACCTTGGCTGTTTCTCAACCTTGTCACCCTCATTTTCTGAATCACAGAACTGAGGAAAACGTCCAATCTAACATTCAGCTCCGCCTCTTGTTCATTCATAAGCAAGTGCATCGCTGAGGCGCAGTTGTCGGCCGAACCATGATTCCCGCCAACGCACTCAGAAACACCCTCCAATTGGGCAAAACTAAACGTTCCGGTGCGCCCAAGAGCCGCAGTGGTTGCCTCTCAGTAAGCTACCCCTACTATTGCGTTTAGAAAGAGGATGCTCTGGCATTTGCGTGCTTGAAAGTACTTTGCTGACATTATCAGTGTAAACGAATGCACTTGAGATGTGATGAGGCAAAACCAACATGCAGTCGATGTCAAAAGTCTCGACGATCCTGCGAATACGTTCAGGCTGGACAAATTACAAGCCAGGCCCCCATTCGAGCAAAGCTTCTCTTACCAAAGCAAGGGCCCGCGAGCCATGAAATCCTCTCAATTTCTCCCCTTCTAATTCAGCCTACATCTTCCAGTCTAAAGCCCCATGAAGTACCCTACTTCGATCTCTTCCGTTATCAAATGGCTCACGACTTTGGATACACACCTTGCACCCTTTTCTGGAACAAGGTCATACCACGCGAAGCTATGAACGATGACTGTGTAAAGTTCTCTGTCTTGAGTGTTGGCGCGCTCATGCAATCTCTTTATCGTCTTGGCCCAAGACCATATACTGGCCTCAAGCCTTTTTCAGACCTCTCAAGGGCATCCAGCGACCCAACGTATCGCATGGCGCTGTATTATCACTCAAAAGCGATTTCTACCTTACAAGCCCGAATCAAGTCCAATTTCGCAACCGTTTCCAGGCGCAATACTCTCATCAACATGTTCATATTATTTCTATTCGAACTGATGCACGGGAACACCGCAACAGCTGATCGTATGCTCACAAGCAGCGTGGAACTATTACGACAGCAAAAAGATCAACTGGCAGAAGAAGTCAATCAAGGGTTCGAGCCGCAGCCAGGACCTATCTATACAGCAATCTCCAACGATGAGGGGTTGGATCAAGCTGAGCGGATTCTTCCCCGTTTGCAAGTCTTCTTTAGTCTGAATTCTTGCTTCTTTCCTCTACAGAGAGACTGCTGGTCGCGCTTTTCTACTCAAGCGATACCTTGTACGGTCCCTTCAGCAAAAACAGACTTCAATCAATTTGCCGCTATGTGGAATAGTTTCATCACTCGAGCTGTGATCTTCGTGGTCAAGATCTTGCAGGATCGGTCATACTGCGACACATTTCATAGAGCGTCTTTGATGGCACGCCGAGATATGCTCCTCAAGCAGCTTCGCCAGTGGGAAATTGTCATTATCGAAAGACTAGACGTTGAAACAAACACAGTTGCTAAAAACACAACGAAAATATTTCACGTTGGACAAAAGGTTGTCTATATTCTCCTGAACTGCTGTCTTGATCCTATGGAGACAGCTTACGATAAGTACGATAGCGTGTTCGCCGATATCATGGACATGATGCATTCTGTCGAGGGTACTTCCGGCCCATCAACGCGAATCGAGACTGTCTTGGACATCTACGTTCTTCCTGTCCTCAACTTTGTATCACAAAAGTGTAGGAACAAGGCAATTCGATCAGATTCTCTGAACCTCTTCGAAAAGATGACATCTACCATGGGCGGGTGGGAGACCAGAGCCAGCTTACTAGCTCGTCGACGGCTTATGGAGATCGAGGAAGCTGGCCGCGATGAGAACGGTGTTATTCCTACAGGCTCTAGATACATCTGGACCGATACATTTTGGGATAAAGATCAGTCTTATCTGACAGTCTACTTTCACGAGGCTGGGTACAGAACTCTTTGTAACAAGGTGATAGAGGACAAGATTTATTTAGAAGAGCAGGAATAATCTGTCTATAGATAACTTGATGTATTCTTGGGTCTTGAACACTGTGACAGAGAATTAGCTCCTCATATACTTGTACTTGATATCGAGTAGGTGCTTACTTAGAACCGGTGTAAGTATCGCTCTTCCAGTTGAGATAGAGGTTCTTGCCGCTTCGGCCCGCCTTGATGTCATTGGTCATTCCATCCCAGCCCGCGGGAGGTGCGCCTTGAGGGATACTACGAGTTGTGAGCCAGATGCGTTATTTGCAGTTGAGACTTGTGGCTGAGAGCTTAAATCAGCAGAGAACTTAACTTAGCTAACCAAAATGCACGAACCTTCACTTTGCCAATGAAACGATTACCATAGCTAGTTGATAGCATTCTAGGCTTGTGATATCTGTTTGGGTTTAACTCAGCTCTCCATGTCCCGGTCTAGATTCTGTCCTACCTCGCAATCGCCAAAAGGGCTGTAACCGCAGGGTTTCTAAGCGAGAGTTACTCTCGTCAACTTGGCCAAAACTTCTACAGTCGAGAGTAGAAAAGTCGGTAGAGATAATACAAGTGTGGGGGACCATTGCTGATGCATCATAATACGGAGCTAGATCAGAAGGTTGCCATTAATCCAAGGTTCACCAATTTTTGACCGACCTGAACACATTTTGGCATCTCTGTACCCCTTCACATTTTAGATGCATGGCTCTTGAAATGGTATTGAGGCATGCCACTAGCAGTAATCGAGCGAATACAGTTACTGCGGAGTAGGATTGTGGATAGCTTCATGCGTGTCTCACTCTGATATAATCACTCTAAAATATGATAGTGCCATCTAATCCTCTCAGACATCGGAAGGCGATAGCAAATTGGTGCTAGACCTAATATGACTGATAGGAACTACGGCCGAAGCAGCTAGTCGTAGTATATCAAGCTCTTGAAATACTACTACCATGTACAACCATTCCATGGAGACTAAGCAAGTGAATATCACAGACGAGGTCAGACGCAGTGTAAAACTTGTCACTTTGAACAATATGCATTATGAAATATACTATCATGTAAAAACCAAATCGCTTTCCTTCATATCAAATTCGTAAGATCTCGGACTCCACTCCAGCAAATTACACAACCTCTCTGGACTTGTTCTCAACATAAACAACCTGTCCCTGAGTGTTCATAGCAACGCTCTCCTTCTCATTGTACACGGCATCCTGCTGCTCAGCGTCACGGTTGCCGAACAAACCAATCTTGTACCAAGGAAGGTCAAAGAGCCTGTCCATGCTCTCGAGAGAACGACCAGCAGTCTCAGGGACTGAAACAACGACCCAAAGACCACCCACAACCAGGATAGCAGCATAGGTCCAGAAGGTGCCGTTGGGGTTGATTCCACCCTCGGATGACGGCAAAAGCATGTTGGGAGTGGCTCGGCTGCTACCGTATTGGCAGAGGAAATGCAGGGTCATGGCGAATGAGGTACCGAAAGCTCTGACACGGAGGGGGAACAACTCGGCGGTGAGAATGTAGGACATGGTGTTCCAACCAAGAGCCCAACCAATACCAGAGATGTAGATCATAGCCATAGCACCACGAGCAGCTGCGGAAGAGCTGTGAGGCTCGGGGACAGCAGTGAGGAATGAGCCAACGTAGATCATGGCAAGAGCCTGCAGGGCAATGCCTCCGATAAGAGCACGCTTTCGGCCGATGACATCGACAAGGAAGAGAGCGCAGGTAATGGCTGAAATAAGCTTGACAATGCCGAAGAGGGCTGTAACAAGCAGACCAGTCTCAGAACCCTTGATACCGAGAAGGGCGAAGAGATCAGGAGCGTAGAGAGTGATAGAGCCGGCGCCAGACCACTGAGCAAGGACCTGGACCATGCTGGCGAGGTACAGACGATAAAGATTGCTGCTGTTGAGGAAAAGCTCCTTGCATGTACCGAGGAATGAGCTGTTGACACTCTCAAGCTCGTGCTCGTGGGCCAGCTGAATGGCGGTGATTTCGCGGGTAATGTAATCGGACTCGGGGTCTTGTTGTCGGAGGCGAGCCATAACAGCAGTAGCCTTCTCGGTTTGGCCCTTTTTGATGAGAAAGCGAGGAGATTCGTCGACGAAAAAGCTAAGGATCAGAATCAAGCCTGCAAACATGATGTGAAGGCTGGTGGGAACGAGCCAGCGGGCGTGAGTGTTGTCGCCCATGTGAAGAGAGCAGCCGTAGTTGGCAAAGTAAGCCAAGACGATGCCGAGATAGACGAAACCGGAGAATACACAAGTACAGAGACCACGAACAGCTGTTGGGGCGATTTCGGCGAGATAGACGGGACCGACAACGGCTGTTTGACCAACTCCGAGACCTGCGATGAAGCGACCGGCGTATACGGCGCCGAGACTGCCACCGTTGGCCATGAAGATGACGATTCCGACGATCCAAACAATGCAGAGCTGTCGAGTAGCCCAGATACGTCCGATTCTATCGCAGATGAGGAAAGCACTAGAGTGAAAGAGTCAGTGGGTATTTCGTCTGGTTCAATAATGGCCGGTACTCACATCAATGCGCCTCCAACACAGCCAATTTGAACCATGGCGGAAACATTAGCCTTGATGTTGGCCTGTTCGACAGTCGAGTAATCCTCAAAGTGGATGTATTTCTTGAAGTCCTTTGACTTGAAAGCACCCGAGATCAGACCCTCATCAATACCACGCGCCGCACCCATGAGGCCGAAAGCAAAGACAGCAAACCATAGTCGCCAGTTAAAGACGCCCTTTGGCTCACCGACATCGCCCAGCTTGAAGATGTTGACGGGCTTCTTGACAACGCCTCCAGCCATTGTGATGGGTTTACTGAAACTGGAAGAGGGGAAGAGATGGGTTGGCTTGTCCGGGTGGTCTTGACTCTTTAAGCTTTGGATGCTTGGTCTGGACTGGACTAGTGATTGGGGAAGGCTTGGGGTCGAAGGGGGACCCTGATCTTATGGGGGATTGAAACGAGGTGTCACTAAGTCGGTTGCCCATGGGGTAAATCTTGATTCGGGTGATTTACCCCGTGGAGATTGAGAAACGGTTCGGTTTGTCATTGCTGGGTTTGATGGAGTTGGTGATGGCTGTTGATGGAGACCGAATGTGTGATTTTGTTCCCGCGGGTAGAATTCGCCGACGAAAGAAACGGGGCGGGATCCCCGTTTATTGAGCATGATACCCGTGCGAGTGCGGAGAAGATTGAGTTGGTGGCGAGTCAATAGATGAAGGGACCAGTGTTACTCCCGAGAAGGCTTCCAGAACACGACCGGTATAGTGGTATAGCACACGCAAGCGTCGAGCACTTTGAGCTTTGAACACTGCATCTAGACTCACTGCACCTCATCTGATCCCATGAGTTTGAGATGAGATCACCCAAGTCCCCGTGTCCTACAGGGCCATCTCCGCATTAACAAGTTAAGCTTCATCGGTGACCCCCGCAACCTCCAACTCTTCTCGTCCTAGCTTCTTTGGACTTTGCCAAGACGGGGCTTAGATCGATGCCAAGGCCCATTTTTCTCGGCACGAACGGCACATAAGAAGCCTTGATGCCCCGGCCTCGTCCTCCCCTTCATCGTTACTCATTTGCTTGTGCTCCTTCGCTCTCGACTCACGAACCCACCTCTGGCCTGATGTTGCTCGCTCCCGCGGGTACGATCCCTGACATTCATGGTCCCGCGGATGCTCGCTCGTCGATTTCTAATGAAGAGACTTCCCGCGGTTGGGGAAGAATTCGCTCACGAGCTGAAATCTCGAATTTTTTAATGTTTCCTCCCGCGCTCGGGAACTCTTACTTTTTGAATCTCCGAATTTTCAGACAGTTTGCGAAGAATATGACGAATTATTGCTTACGAGCAGATATTGCAGTTCTCGGCGCTTTGAGAGAGATTGAGGAATCGTGATTGAATTATTGAATTATTGAAGTTTCGCGCTGCATCAAAACCAGCGGTTGGCTCAAGGAAAATGCGCTTATTCTGATGCGGCTTTAGAAAGTTCCCGCCGTGCGGCTGAAAAATATCATCCAGGCATTTCCCGTGGTAAGTGTGAGGCTCTGCTCAACGACGGCCAAACCAGTTACCCTAGAAGCGATTTTTCAGCCACGAATTAATATTTCAACGACATAAAGTCAATGCTGCAGAAAAATATAATTGAGATACTGAGAAGAAAATATAGTGGCTTATTTATGCTTTTCCCGCTGTTAAGTTTTATTATGCTCCGTTAGAAAATATGTTGCTTCTGGCAAGATGTGTTTCAAATCCCAAAAAGTAAATAGGTTCCACGTCGCATCGTCAATAGCACTATATAAAACTTAGAAGTGAATAGCGCATCCATCTCAATTCTCCAATATGCGATGCCAGGATCATAGTCAGCTCTATTCCTTTCATTTGCGAATCTAAAAGTCTTGAATCAAGCTATCAACTGCCTGTGCAACCTCACTGGGTCGAGAAATCTGCGGACTATGCCCAGATCCCTCTAAGACACGAATATTCCAAGCTCCGTTCCCTCCGCTCGAAGAAATCATGCTATCCTGGTCGGAAAGGGGAATGACGGCATCCTCTATCGCTTTGATATACGCCAAGCGACCTTTATAAGCCTCTTCCTGCCATGCTTGAGGAGGAACGATGCCCATGTTGGCAGCCATGCTCTGTGGCTGCAGCTGAGACAGAGCCCATTGTGCCTGCTGGTCCGAAACATCGGGTCGGTAGAACAGACTACCAGGGTCTTTGGCGACAAAGAGTCCGGGAGAAGGGGTATCCCATTTGACGTAAGGAAGGCCACCTAGGCTGCGAATAATAGCGCCTTGATCCATGCCTCCCGGAAATATGTACCCGCAAAGGTTGATGAAGCCCAAGACTCCACCTGGCAGCTTGTCCCTGGCCCGATCGGCGACAGACAGTCCGGTGATAGCCCCGCAGGCGATTGGTCCACCATATGAATGCGCCAGCACGACGACTTGCTTGCCTTCGGCTACGAGTGGTTCCAGGACACGTCGCACGTGCGCTGCATCGTCCAGTTGCGTCTTGCCTGGTACACCGGATACTGAAGGAAGATCTAGATTTTGAGTGATGTATCCAAGGGACTCCAGCTCAGGGATTTGGTGTTTCCAGGCCCAGGAGCCATGCCAGGCGCCGTGAACGAGAAGGATGGCGGGCTTTTGGGTGGACGGCATATTTGTACACAATTGGGAGAGTTGCACAGAAGAAGATGAGGTTCGTGAGATGTTAAAAAGTCGGTCTTGCTGTCAAAATGCGCGAATAAGCCCAATTGGCATCTGTAGACTATAATCTTACGGCTTACGTCACAGACAAATGAGTCTGGCCTTGGCTGTCAAGGGGAGGCAAGGAAACTACTGGTAGGGTGTCTAATCTGAATAGGCAGAGGTAAATTCAGGATAGAGGCAGTGAACGTTACATTATTTTGGACTATGTGTTTTTGGCACTTTCGTTCAACATCTGAGGGCTTTCCTGAGCTGGACATTGGATGCACTAGACCAGAACCAGATAGCTAGACCCTTGATCGTCCAGATGAAAAGCGCAAAGTCTGAAACAACGCAATTTGGGCAATGATTGGTGTACTCCAGGTGAAGCCCCGTTTTGGCAAGACCCTTGTTAAAGTCGCTTGAGCTTCATCGACGTCGACGTCGACAACCTTGTTTAGTTATTTCCATTGTCTTGGTTCAAAAGTGGTCAATCGATTGACGGAATATGATCAAGTAATCAAAATGCGGGCTCTGTCATTTATTCATGACTAGAGACGGAGACCCCATTTCAGCTTCTCAAGAGAACAGTGTGTGACCTGAGCATGCCCAAGTCGAGGCTTGTCACCGGCGCCACCAACCCCAGACCCCAGACCCCAGACCAGTCTATGTGAACCAGAGATTGAAAGAACCACCATCGATTTCACTTTTTTCAAAGAATTCGTTCGCCCAGTCGGTCGTGTTTGGTAAATACCTCCTCTTTTCTTTGCAATTCCTCTTGCCATCTCTACTTGTCCTGCCCCCTTTCCGTGACGGAGTGATCCCCAGCATGTTCCGTTGCTTCTGTTTTCATTATCATTACTTTTTCGTCCCCTCGTCGCCTACCACGACCATTCTGATAATAACACGTCTGGCACACTCCTGATATGGTAAGCCAATATTAAGAGAGGTGAACTGTGAGTGAAAGCCCTCTGCACCGAGATCGATCGCCGACTCTACGGAGTCTCCCCGCCCCCTACCCCACGTCATTGCGGTACAAGACTTCTGCTACAAACAAGCCTTTCATGGTATCC
Source organism: Fusarium fujikuroi IMI 58289 (assembly GCF_900079805.1). Lineage (NCBI taxonomy): Eukaryota > Fungi > Ascomycota > Sordariomycetes > Hypocreales > Nectriaceae > Fusarium > Fusarium fujikuroi. Next base: position 2,962,392 of record NC_036625.1, read on the forward strand.
CTGGCTATCATGTCTGGTACCTCTCTGGCGGTCAATTCACCGAAGAGGGCTATGACCCTGATGCACAACATAAAAAGTGGACTAAAGTCATTGATAAATGCCTCGAGGCTCTTCAGCGTGCCGAAGTCGCCATCAACGTGAGCCGACCGTCGCTCGGCCCCGCGTCTATCACGGCTCAACGGACAAACGACACCCTCGTCTTCGCGCACAATCGCCTCTCTCATATCCGTGAGATGACCTTTACGAACCAAGATAACACAGCTATAGCGAAATCTATCCTGTTATGTGTCTCCAATACGCTCATGAGTGTGCAGAAGATGGTCACTGAGTCTCTGACGGCGTTCCCAGATGCTCCTTGGCCACTTATCTTCGCCAAGAAAGCCTTCTGTTCTGTCCAGAAAAGTATTTTCGCTGGAGTCAATGGCCTCTCCGACAAGAGCTTCCAGTCCAAGGTTGCGCCCAAGATGCACAGCGTCCGCTTTTATGTGCACAATTCCCTACCTACCGACTACTTCGTGGAGAGTCAAGACCTGCAAAGATGCGAACAGGGAACTGCTTGCTGCCCTTGAGATTGCCACTGCTACCAAACCTTTGGCCATTCACAACGTTTATAATCATCTCAACAAACTCAAGGTCGGCCCCTTACTCTCCTACTTGGACTCATGTTCCGGCCATAGCATTCTTCTTGGAGACTTCAACTACCATCACGAGGACTGGAACGGCGATCAAAAAGACGGAAACGAGCACGTCGGGCAAGAAGTTTGCCGAAGGCGTCAAAGCACACAACTATATACTGAAGACGAAGAAGGGCGCGATGACCTACCCCAATTCCAAGGATGTATCGAAACACAGCTCGACCATCGATTTGACCTTTGCCAAGGAGTCGATCAGTGCGTCCATTGGGTACTGCGAAGTGCTCCAAGTGCCAGGGTTCCTCAGTGACCATCGCGTCATTGAAACATCGGTCAAGAGAACGGTGAAGACGCTTGTTAAGACTATGCCCTGCTGGCACAAGATAACTCCCAACAAGTTCCAGCGTCATCTCAAGCCCCGCCTTCCACCTCTCGATAGCCCGGTTGGCAACGAAGAGCAGGTTGTTGCCTTATTTGCCAAGGTCATAGATGCTCTACACGTCACTATGATGGAGAGCGTGCCTAGGAGGTCTTGCGGTCTCAGACCTCAAGGTCAACGAACCATGCAGCTGGCATCCAAGTTGAGAAAGCGACTTGCAGAGTTGGACGATCTCAAGAAGAAGGATCAGACGCCCAAGACATTGAAGAGGATATTGTTTCTCGAACGAGACATCGACAAGTTGAACACTGAGATGTGGAGTGAGTCCGACCGCGACAAGACTATACCTCCCTCGGCGAGAGCATTCTTCAACGTGTTCAGGTTGGCCAGGGGCAGATCTCAACCACTTCAGTTTGCTCAGACCCCAACACTCAAGTACGAGGGCGACAGCGATGCTGGCAACGAACCGCAACTTGCGGTAACAGATGAGCAAAAGATTGAGATGATCAAGAAGGTCAAGTTCCGCAACAACAACAATCCCGAGTCTACGAGGATCTTGGAGGAGCCTGGTCCAAGGCACGATCCCAAGCGAGAGGACATTCACATACCCCGGGACGTCGATGCTGAGAAGCTTCGGACCATCATCAAGGGTCTCAAGAACAACAAAGCCCCGGGACCGGACAAGGTCCCCAACGAAGCAATCAAGCTCGGCATGGAGCTTTTGCTGCCTTACTTTGTGCTTGGATTCAGAGCCTGCCTCAACCTATCACTTCATCCCGCCAACTTCAAGGATAGCATCATCGTCATGCTACTGAAGGCTGGCAAGGAGCCAGACAAGCCCGAGTCTTACAGGCCCATTTCCTTACTCTCGACCGTCGGCAAACTTTACGAAAGGATCCTCGCCGACATGATGCTTGATGTCTTGAAGGAACACCTACATCTCCTTCCTGCAACTCAGTTTGGTAACAAGACAACAACCGAGGCCCTGCAGTATCTCTTTCGTATCATCTTCAGTACTTGGTGCTCCAATAGTGATGACGTCGTTACGATGCTCGGTCTGTACATGAGCAGTGCCTACGATAACGTCTATCGCCAGAAGCTTTTGCAAATCCTGTACGACAAAGGTTTCCCCAGATGGTTCGTCGACATCATCGGGCTTGTACTTTCACTGCGAGATGCCACTATGCGTTTGCCCGGCATCATCTCTGAGCCTTTTGAGCTGAACACGAGAATCCCCCAAGGATCGCCCATTTCTACTGTCCTCTTCTTCTTCTTTGTTTCTCCTCTCGTGGAACGAACATTCCCTCCCTGACGCATCTATGTTGACGGTAGGAAGGAGACCGTCCGCCTATACCAGTTCTCTTTGGTGGATGACGTCTACTACATCGCGGTGTCTCGCAGCTACACCATCAACTGTAGAGGACTTGAAATCCTCCATGAGCAGATGTTACTAATCGCCAAGGAGCTGTTCATCAACTTTGGTTCTCAGAAGTACCACGTCATGCACATGAGACTACCAACCGTTCGACAGCCGACCCACAACCAAGAAGTCGATGGTGGTTATGTTCACGACAGCGACTCAGACAAACTGACCCAGGCTGATCACCAGCCTATAAGCTTATCTCTACGCTATGCTTGCCGATCTGTTGCAGAGGAAACAAAGTCATTCCCGTTCAAGCTAAATTCCATCACCTTCTCGACCCTTTATCGCAAAGACCTTCAGCATCAAGCAGCGATACACAGTACCCTCATTCGGTTCCATACCGTGTTGCTATCTGAGCTTTTACTACGAATGAGACATTTTGTCACTCCTGATATGTTTTATGAGGTCGAGGAAGTAGCTCCTCAATACATCAAAGCTATCAAGTGGCGCATCAACGACTGCATCGGATACGATCAACACCCTGAATTGCCACCACAAGATTTCGATGATGTTGCGAATTTCCACAATCTAGGAGTTCTCACCAGAGCAAAGCTAGATTGGAATGATAGCACTCTTGGGTTCCAACGCGCCATTGTTTGTATCCTGCGCCAAATCAATGCGAAGAACGCAGCCGATATCGCGGAAGCCATCAATGAGGCTTTGCCAGGATGGACCAAGTCATCCTCACCGGAAGAGCTTTTCGATATGTCGTTCGATCACTGGGACATCCCCTCGCTCTCCTGCCTCCGAGAAACAGCCGAGCGTCTGCAACGGCAGCGCTTTTTAGAAAGCCTGGGTAACTGGCATCGAGTCCAAGACCATGACTCAGGGTTCTTGGATTCGAGGTACAAGGGGCCGAGGTACAGATACCGCCGAAAATACTGGTTCTCGGCAACCGCTGTCGCTATAAGATTCCTCAAACGCTTATCGTTAACCCAACGTGGATACTTGCACAAGCTGATACTGAACGAAGACAGGATCTCAGTTGGGTTTCCCGAGTCCCACGCGATTGGGATGATTCACTTTTGCAAGGAGAACCCAAAGATGCATCTTGAACAACGTGTTGACGTCTGGAATAACCTCGTCATGAGCTCCGAGAGACCAACAGCCTACAGGCTGACCAACATGTACTTTGAGCGAAGCGAGCCAGAAGCCGGAGAGTACTACTCCCTGTACGATGTCTATGCACCAGATCAGGACTCCTATTTCACTAATTGGGTTGTGCATGGGTTAGAGGTTGTAAAGGCAGGAATGCCAGCAAGATCTTGGTCTGTTGTATTTGACGGAGAGCCTGACCTGAATCTCGCTACCGATCTGTTCACCACGATTATCAAGCGGACTATTGTTTGGCATACTTTTTACAGCGACTGCGTTTCTTTGGGCCTTTTTACAGACCCGAGCCATCCTGAATATCCATTCGCCACTAGCACATCTGACAAGAGAGTTCCTGAACGGATGAGAAGTTCAATCTTCCAATGCAACTTCAATCTTGATCGACCTTGGAACCTGGATAAGATAGCCGCTGATCACAACGTGCACAATGATGAGCATGAAGGGGACTCAAGTTTTTGGTTGAGATCTACTGTGGATGATTCTGAGCCTATAGATTTCCGCATTTCGAGCCCAGCGGTGGCCATTGGAAAGCTACGCCTTGTTTACTTTGAGCGGGAAACGATATCAGACCATTGATTCGAAAGAGTGCGACGAAGATAAGTCAGGTTCTTAAGGCAATCAGCAAATGGCAAACGATTGGTCGTGATGCCAATGTGATTTAGTTGATACTTCATTTATAGATCAGTCGCTGTCAGTCCTAAGACATTCGCAGCACAGGTACAAGCATAGAGCAGTTGAAATTGTTTTAGAAAGGACCACCAGTGACATCAGCGACAAACAACTCCAGCTCCCTCTGAAGGCTGATTGAGAAAGACGAATTCTGAATCACGTAAGCGTCCAGGGCCAAGAAACCATCCCACACTAGATCAGGATACCAACATAAACTGATCTAAAGGCTTGCGTAGATGTGCTAAACTTGGCTAACCTAAAGCTTTGCATTACTTTGAAACGACGCTCATTCTTTTTCCTCGATAAGATAACGACTGACCCACTCTGTGGGTCACGAAAACGCGCTGAGCCACGCAGAGTCTAGACTAATTCCAGTCTACCAATCATTGTTAGCCTTCTGTGAACCCATCGGATTGCGAGACGTGATTGGATTCCTCGTAAACCTGCAAGCAAAGCCCCATTTCCATCTCAGCCACTCTCATGCAATTTCTCACCAGCCCCGGCGCTCTCATTCGCATAAAACAATCTCGCCGGCACCATTCACCTCCAATTTGCAGTCTCGTAACAAGCAGTAGGCACTTTTCGTTCTCTACAACTATGACAGCCAATCAGGTCCTTACAATGAGAGGCAAATTCAAGCGAGCCTCGACTCCCAAGGTCAGAACGGGATGTATCACCTGGTACGTTGATAGCTTACCGCCTCGTTTCTCGTAAAATATCACTAATTGGGAAACACTACAGCAAGTGAGTCCAAACACCCTCTTCAACCCTCTTGTATAAAACTCATACTTCTCCTCCCTTTAGAATCAGGCACTTGAAATGCGATGAAGCAAAACCTTTTTGTCGACGCTGCCATAACGACAAGATGAAGTGCGACGGATATGCACCACCTAAGCCCAATGCCTCCAAGCGCTCCAAGCGTCGAGAACCCCCCTTGAAGCCTGAAGTAACCGTGTTGCTCCCACTGCTTTCTATGCAGACCGTTGACCAACTCTCGTTGTTATCAGACTCTGAAAAGGGCTACCTTCAACATTTCCTACACTGGACAGCGAAACAGCTTTCACCCTCGTCTGCTGCCATGAACTTCTGGCTCGAGTACGCCCTTCCGATGTCATATCACTACGATGCTATCCGGTACAGCATGATTGCAGTTGGGGCATCTCATCGAGCCTACATGGCTCACAGCCTACCATACTCCCGCCCTGATCATTTGCAGCGTCCTGTCATCCAGCACTACAACAGAGCCATATCTTCGATTCTTCCTATAATGTCTGCACCGTCGAATGAGAACATTCATTGCATATTAATCTGCTGTCTGCTGTTCATGACTTGTGAGGGACTGACTGGTCGGTACGATGAACTCCTGCAACATCTCGCTGCTGGTGATACGGTATTTCAGTCACAGCGTCGCCAAAACACCTCAGATGCGTCGGATATGCTAGAGGGACTTGTTGACATGTTCAGTGAGATGGGTCTTGCATCGTCTGGCTTTATGGGAGACCATCCTCTCTCGGGTATCAAGAAATGGTGTCGTAGTGACACTAGCACTGAGGGGAGCGCTGACTCGCCGTTCGCAACTCTCAGCGAGGCATCATATGCCTTGCATGAACTGAGACTGCACCAAGACTTCCAGCCATGGAATCCGGAGAGAGAAGACGGGTTGGCCAATGATAGCGCGTTTGAGGATATGCTCCGTCTCTGGAATTCCCGTTTCGAAGCTCTGACCCAACGATTGATGCCAAACTTGTCAAATGATGAGATAGCACATGTCCAAACTTTGGAGCTCCACTATCAGTCTCTGCAAATGTACATCAACGCATACGATAACAAAGGACGACAGCCTCCCCATCCGTATAAAGCCTTCATACAGGCCGCAGAGAAAGTAGCCGCACCTTTAATAGCGCTAGATCAACCTACATTCTCACTAGACGGATGTCTAGTCTCCGGTCTATCATTTGTCGCCATCTCAAATGAAGGCGGGGATGAGAGACTGCAAGCACTTGACCTCCTTCGCAAGCTGAACCACCGCGAAGGCATTTTCGACAGCAACGATATCGTTGAGATGCATGAAATGGTAGCCATGGAGATGGATTGGGGATCTGGCTCTGATTCTGATTCTGACTCGGATATTGAGGAACCTGATCCGCCGTTAAGAGCACCGAAAGGAATACCGCAGATGCTTGAGGTGCTTGCTCGCAAGACTGGGACGCCGAGCAAACGACTGGAGGGCCTCTACCCATAAAAGGATGCCACGGTCTACCAGGGCCACGCATATAACACATCTCCATAGTAATTTGTCAAAACTTATAATCCCTTTCCATAGCATATATGACCTGAAAAAGAAGGGAGATGCAACTTTCTGTCCTGTCATAGCATTTGATGTAGCAAAGTAATGCCTCTGTTACATTTTTGAACTTTAGTGCTGTGTCGCCTGGCAAATGTAATTAACCATTCAGGATCTTCAGCAATAAGTTCGGATGACTGTAATTCGCGAATTGGTATTTGTTTACAACGATAAAGGCTACGAGGATGTGACAGTGATCAAACCTCGACAGCCTTGAGGGACGTATTCGGCACCTAAACCTTGGGTAGTGAGCTCCTTGAGATAGAAAGGGTAAAGACTCTCCACAGGGATGTCGATTTGCTTTTCTGGCCCTAATCTCGTCTATATATGGCAGTCAATTGCAATGCGCATCTCACTCAGGGCAAACCGGCAAGTGTTTCAAGTTCGACAACATTCAGCAACCTATACCTTCCCAATCATCTAATCTATTTATTCTTAGTAGATAATAGGCTTGGGTAAATGCTCACATGGTCTTCCGGTATTCCAGCTCTACGCTGGATGTCTAGGCTTTTAGGCTTCAGTCATACTATTAGCACGTTAAATGCAGCAGTTAATCCACTGTCATGAGATGTTGATTCAAGGTTTCCAATGTTATGTTCATTTCAACTATTGACAAGTGAAAGGCTATGTACAAGGTTTAAATGCAGCACAAGATTCAGCTATTTACAGTCTCATCCACCAGCGACTGAAGTCACTTATAGTGTCTTCTTAGCCCAGCCAACCTGCTGGTTACCGCCATCGAATACGACGAAAGCAGCCTTGAGAGCAATGTCTCCAAAGATGTTGATGCCAATGTCGTCGCTAGGCTGGATACCACCAAGACAGGTAGTAGATCCGTCCTGAACAGGGGCATAGTTGATGTAAGAACCAGGGATGGTGATGGTAACACCGCCAACAACGAAGCTGAAGCTGGGGAGGGTAGCAGAGCAGCTGAAGACATATCCACCATAGCTAGAGCTGTATCGGGCACCGCTGACCTTGGCATAGTATGCGGAGTTGACATCGTCGGGGAGGAGGAGGAGAGTAGTGCCGGTATCAGCGATACCAGTGATGGGGCTTCTATTGATGGCAGCAGAGCCGATACCATAGCCAGTGGAGGTAAACTCCCAGAAGCCATCGGAGGAGTCAACGGAGGCATACCCAATCTTGCCAGTGTAGGCTGTGCTGTCGATGAAGCCGAAGTTGTACTTTCCGGGCTTCTGGTGCTTCAGATCAGCGGTGAAGACGGGCGAGCTTAGGGTGCTGGCAGCATTGTCGAAGAAGGTCTTCTGCTGGGTAGGCTTGACGGTGTTGATGGAGCTGAAGCCGAGACCAAGGAGACCATCGAGACCAGTCTCTTGCTCGAACTCGGAGGAGACCTTCTGGGCGGCCTCGACGGCCTGTGAGCTAACAACGAGGCCACCGACGGAGACCTTGTCCTTGTAGACATCTCCAGAGGAAGAGCTTCCGTCGCCATAGCTGATCTTCCATGTAGCGCCAGAGAGCTTCTTGGCTGTGCTGCTCTTGGCAGGGTTGTACTCATCGTGGCCGCTGCTACCAGTGGTCTCAGTGCTGAAGACCCAGAGATCGGAAGAACCAGTGTCAAAGTCCAAGTTGAAGGTCTGAGCAGGAGTACCGATTTGGACAGGTGTCAGCCACTCAATATCCTCGTCGGAGGGTGTAGTGGTGGCGCTACCACTGCCATTCTGACGCTTCGAGTGAGCGTGAGGAGGTCTCACGGCCTTGACAGCCTTCTCGAGGCCCTTGGGAAGAGGAACGCCATACTTGGCGTAGACGTGGGCGAGAGCGAGAGGACCGTTCTTGATGAACTTGGGGTTCTTGACTTGCTCAACGGTGAACTTCTTGTCCTGGGCAGCAGGGGCGCCGAGGGCAATGGAAGCAAAAGCCAGAGAGGCTGTGAGAAGAGCGTGGATGGAAGGCATCGTGATGTCGGTGAGAGGCTTAGAGATAGAGATGAGACCAGAGAAGAGCGAGTGAGTGATGATGATTATTTCTAAGATGGACGGTTCCTATATCAACTTATATATCTTTGCTGACTGAACGGAGTCTGACATTGATAGAGCCATTCCGCCATATAACCATATGGTGATGCTTGTTCTATCTCTGGCCCACACATCGCTCGGCTTCCAACATCCGAGCCACCTTCCGAGAAAAGAGGTACATCTCTGACGTGATTAGTCCCTTTGATCCGCGCGACAGATGCCGGACCTAAATTCCTTGGCTGATCTGTCTATGCAGCCTCCCGTCCTTGGCATCTGTTTGGCTTCTTGGCTGCTTCCATGAATCGTGGCGGCCATGAGGTGGCTGCCCCACCAAAGCCCCAGCGACCCCTTTACCTAACAAAAGGTCTTCTTCAGGCATCTTGATTGCAGGAGCGGAATGAATATGTCTAGTAAACAATGAGCAGTTCCGCCGGGGTGCGACAGGGGGGCATCACCAGTCTTGGCTTAAGCACCTACCGAGAAGGGATGCTACCGCCGACTATGTCCGGAGAATACGGCATTGCTAAGGCCCTGATAGGGAGCTGGATCGGGACTCGGCAATGGGCCGGAGGGACGTTTGCTACGGGTGCAGCTGAGACCTAGGATCTATCCGTGATTAAACTGCTTTTGTAAAGGAACTATTGGTTAGTTTATCATGTGAACCTTCAGGACATAACCATTCTAAAACGAGTAGGGGCTGCCAGAGGATGATGCTATTGGTTGAGGCGGCGGTTACGATAAGCGTAATAGACAAGTTAGATTTCGTGATGCGGATACCCCTGCAGATCATACCCTATCCGCTCTTAGTCGCGTGGGTTAGTGGGTGCTGGACGGCATTGCTCCTTTGGCCCTAGATAACATTAAGTCATGCGTTGACGACCTCTTGACCCCGGACGAGTCGCTTCAAAGCTTCTATGCAGATCATTTTGGAGGCCGTGCGCCGAATTATCTCATCCTGAGAATCGTTAGCTAGGTGCTATTGGGCATCTACAACTTTCACCGAACCGAGCGATATGAAGACAGTGTCACAATAGTTTCATTCAATCATGCGATAAATACCAACATGCATTCCCCAACTCCTGTTAAACATTCATGAAACACTGGAGTTCACTTACTCTTCAGGGTAGCTAGAGACACCATTACCGAGGCCTCTCAATACCCCTGTCGGGATTTCGGACGACATACAGGGGTTGTCCAAGCTAGACGCTTTGATACAACACAGCACTAACAAAGTCCCTTAAACCAGGCTAAACTGAGTTAAGTGCAAAAGTCCTGTATTATCATTCTTAGACTATAGCAGATAAGAAATGTTGCAATCGCTATGGCTGTGACTCCGCCAATGAGCACATAGTTTCCGCAACCTCATTGTAGAAAGCTCGTATTACTGATCCCTCCCTATGATCCAAATCACCATTCAGGCAACTCCTTACCGCCTCTTGATACTCTGTCCCCATGAAGTGAGCTAGTCTGTCGTCTACCCTGCTAAGCAGCACTTCCTTGAACTTGGCGGGGTTCTCATCGTCGCGACGTAGACTCCATGCTACGCGCCATAGACCAACTTCGAGAAGGACGACGCCGAGACTGTAGATGTCGAAGCCTTTGCGGTATGATTCCCCTGGAATACCCTGTGCGGAAGGTTGACGATATAGATTGAAGCGTACGCTTTGCTCGGGCTTTTCGGTGGTCTCATCGGCTGAATCTGGCCGTGAAAATTCAAAGCCGACCAGGTATGGCTGAGACCAGACGGGCTGATTACGACGCACTGGAATCATGATATTATGGCTCCTGATGCTCTTATGGAGCCATCCTGATGCATGAAGGATGGCCAGTGAGAGTGACAAGGTGTAGGCCATTCGATATCGATCACCCAGTGTTGGTAGAGTCTCAGGCGTTGGTGATTTGATCAACGCTTGTAGAGATACCAAATCTGTTTGTTCACTGGTTCCTAGAGGATAGTCAAAGACCAGACCATATCGAGTCTTCTCAATGTCCTCAAACACTCCCAGGCAGTTGAGAGTCAAAAGCTCTTGAGGCTTTGCATCGGCATGCAAGAGTCGTGCAATATTCTGGATTCTTCCTCTAAGCCTGATCCCTTTCTGTCCTTTCCAGGTAAGGTCATAACGTTTCCACTCAATGACCACCGGAGTTTTGGAGTCAAGTGTTCCAAAACTTCTTAGTCCACCAGCGACGTCGTCATCTTTCAGGACTTTGACTCTGTCTGAGCGAATGGTGAGATCGGCATCGCCAGTACTGTTCTTGAACGCTGCGACTCGCTTTTCCAAGTCTTGATCTAGGTCGTATCCTAGCTGGCGAAAGCTAATAGCTCGTTTGAGCTTATCAGGCTGTATCACATGTTGAGTCGAGTCGCTGTCCTGAAATAGTACTTGCTGATTATTGCCGATATGCTCTAAGGACAACACTGTTTGTGAAAGGGCGATATTTGGATCTCGAGTTGGTAGCAAGCGGTACAAGTCGCTGAGAACTGCGCTTATCTGCACAAGCGTCTTGTCGTGTTCTTCGGCCCCACCAGTCACCAACTTCAGGCGCTCGAGTGCAAGTTCTGATCCCGAGGCCTCCCGGAGTGGCTCCAGTGATTCGAGCAGTATTTTTACTGTTGTTAATGAGGCGAGAACAGCATCTTTGTGTCTCTGAAGGATCCGTTGCTTCTGGATGTCGATTCGCCTAGAGGTCGGTTGATCGAGCCAGTCTCTCTGCCACTGGTCTAACAGAGCTTCTTGGAGTATAAGCTTAGTACGGAGCAGGCCAAGATATCCATCGAGACCCCGTAGAGATTTCCATAGACCATAAATCTTTGAGCAGGCTGTGAAAGCGTCTATCAGGCCACCGAATGCCCCGATTCCGAGACCGGCCGCTCCGACCTGGAAATCAACTAAATTGCTCACCATATTGGTATTAGGTCCAGCGCGAACCAGACACGTCGGATTTCTGATGATTTCAAGAATAATACCGGGAATATGAGAACTTGAGCCGCAGCATATCAACTGCGGGGTTTCTGCATCTTCGTGGCGGGGTAAATTAATAATCCGGTGAGGCCTGCAAGCTGAGGTCATGTGTAACCTCAGAATCATGATATCAACCTCGAGGGATTTACGAGAAGTCGCATGTTTTTCATCCTGTAGTATAATCGAGATGGAGTTCTCTTCAGCATTCACCTTTCGGCAACAGCCTCAGGAAAACGAAGAGTCCACTAGTGCAGAGCCTATTCCCGTTCTATCCCCTGGCATTCACTGCCCTCACTTTGCGGGATTTATAGCAGTATCCTTCGCAAATGGTCATAACACTATTGGCCTGCAGCCTGTGATATCGAATGCCGCCCCCACATTCCAAGATGTATCCCTTGGCGGTGGCTCGTTCGACGTTCGAAAAGTCAAAGCGTCTTCCTTTCCGATTGGTCTGGGTACGGAAATCTTGAAAGACCGCAAATATGTCGCCGTTAAACATCCAAGAACGCAGGATGATGGTTCTGTATCATTTGCCGACATAGCTTTGGAGCTACAGATCTTGAGGCACCCTCCTGTCCAGAAACATGAGAACATCGTTGACTTATTGGCTGTCATGTATCATGATACCGGAAACAAGGAGGGTATAACTGTTGTTCCCGCTCTGGTGCTTGAATATGCTGAGTATGGAAGTCTCAAGTCATATCAAGAAGCAGGCTACGCACGGTCGCTGCATGAGAAGCTACAAGTTGCTATCGAGACAGCCAGAGGGCTTGAAGGCCTCCACGAAGCAGGAATTGTTCATGGTGATGTCAAGCCCTCCAATCTTCTCGTCTTCAAGCATCCAACCAAAAAGATCGTTGTTAAACTCAGCGACTTTGGCTTTGCGATGCCAATGCAAGGAGGCCAGCTCATCGGAAGCACCGAGGTCTACCGTGCACCTGAGGCAGAGACAGCACATTTTAATAGCCGCTACCTTCGCCAGCAAGACATTTACTCTTTCGGCTTGACGTTATGGACGATTATCGGCGACGGAGTGGCTTACCACAGCACTTTACCAGACGGCGATAAGCTGGAGAGTATTTGGAAACTTAAAAAGACTAACCTGATAGCGAGCCTTGCTACTTTCAATGTCCTACATCGTCTGCGAAACGAGAAATATCCACTCATGACTCTTGCGAAACTCATTCTCACATGCTTGCAGTGCTCTCCAGAGAAGCGATTTTCAGGCATGTCTAAAATTATCGATCATCTCGAAATTACAAGGTCTCTTGTTAACAGCACGGATGGGTGTGATACTGAAGATGCCAGTGCTCTAAGAGCTGCACTTCCTACCTTCGAGAGCATCGTGTACAGAGCCAAGATCCCTACGACAGATGATGAGAGATCCGAAAGGACTATCCTCAAAGGTCTCACTACTGTGGTATTTGCATATCTCCGCCAGGAGCTCGGTCTCCAGGACACCCCTTCAAGCATTGATCCATGGCAGATATGTAATATGATGACTCACTTCTTGCCAAAAGCACATGAGCGTTACTATTCCTCATTCAGTCAAGACGAGGCTCCTTTTATCGCTGCGCTCCAGGGAATTTCAAAATCGAGACTTGAGAAGACGATGTCAGAGCTCTTACCTACCATATCGCAGCTCTTACCTAGGGAAGCAAATCCAAGCGAATCCAGTGGGACTCAGCCTATTTCGGCTGTGAATGCATGTTTACTGATCTTGGACTGTGTTGGTCTCTTAAATGAGCCATTCAACACCGAATTGTTCTCATTGTTAGTACCCTACCTTAGCCTATTATCCGACCCAAAGCTTGTTTTCAACCCTCTGAATTCAATCTTGGGCGCTAAGCTAATTCATGAACAGGGTTACCACCAAGTCGAAAGCAGAGCCGATGCAGCTTTTTAAAGACCAAGACTTCATCCCTAATGTATGTTACAATGCCAACGCTTACCGAAAGTGGAACTAATTCATTCAAGATTCAGAAAAGCTCAAACATCTTGCAAAAGACTCCAAAGCCCGTCAGGGTCGCTCTTTTTAACAGCCTAAAATCTATCTTTGAGACATCCACTAATCAGAACGAAAGAGCGCAAGCCGCTTTCAACATCGCTGGTGCCTATATGGACGATATCGGAGTTACGTACGACCCAAAGCTAGCGGCTTACTATATTCGTCAAGCAGCCCAGCTCGGTTCCGACGAGGCCCGCACCCTCTATATATCCATATTCTCTCACGTTCCCGACCACGAGGCTCTGGATAAGGAGATGTTACGTACCTGGCTCATCGATTCAGCCAAGGCCGGAAACCCAGTTGCCCTTCAGAAACTGAAAGAGAACTGGCCTTCCGACTGGCGACAGCTGAAGCAGAAGGTCCAGCTCGATGAACTAACTCGTCTCGACGCTGACGCAAACACAGCTGAGGACTTGTTGTCCATGTTGGAAGCCTTGTCCCTAAATGAAGTCGAGTTCTCTTATTCCAGAGATCTACTTTTGTGGAGTATTGTTATGGATAAGCCAGATGTGACGGCCACCTGTCTAGATCAAAACCATAGGTTGACCCAATTGGTCTTGCAGAATGAGGAGACACCTTTACTCCTCGCGGCTCGTCTTGGTCGAAAGCTTGTTCTGGAGACGATATTGCAGCACCCCAGCTGCGGGGTTGCTGCACAGATGGCGGACGAAAGAGGTATAACGCCTCTTCACTGGCTCTGCTCCTTCGAAGATGAAGACCATGAAGCAATCGCAAAACTTCTTGTCAGCAAAGGCGCCGAGCTCAATTCCCCTGCTAGTACAATATCACGCACCCAATATGGAATTAGTGTTGACGGAGATGGAATTCTGGCTCACACACCTTTGCACTGGGCTATCACACAGAAAAGACTCACTGCAGTAGACGTTCTGCTTAAACTGGGTGCAGACCCAACATTCTGTATGGAGGTAGAGGATGGGGAGGGGTCGCACCTCTCACCACTTGAACTGGCATGTGGACTTTGCTACTCACCAGTTGTCGAACGGCTTCTTCAAGAGCCGTTAGTTCAGCCAGAGGCCAGCAAGCCAAAACCAATGGTAGGTGGAGGCGAACTATTGTATTTGCCTCTTTTCCATGTTATATCCGGAACCCCTCGTTGGCAGCGGCTGTTGACATTGGGAGTCGACTTTGAATTGGAGACAAAGAAGACCATGAAAGCCCTGATTGAGAACGGCGCACCTACTGATGCTGTCTTGCAACTCGGGGGCAATGTTAAGATGGCAGCGGTGCTTGCAACGGCGTACCATCAATGCGCGGCAGACCTTATGATTTCAGGTCTGGAGTTCGGCTTCGCGAATCAGATAAACGCGACATTCGGCAGGATATCCAGTGGAGGCTCGGCCCTCTTCCTGGCCATTACGCATGGTGATCGTGATATGTTCAAAGCCCTTGTCGACGCTGGTGCAGATGTCAATGCGGTAGATGCTGATGGCCTGAACGCGCTGCACCGTGCTGCCAAAGAAACAGATGACGTCTACTTCGTTGAGAAGCTTCTAGAAAAGGGCCTCCCAGTCGACCCTATTACACCAGAGCCTTTCAGCGCTTTCTATACTGCCACTTATAGTGGAAATCTTGCTGTTGCCCAGTATCTCTTTGATCATGGCGCGGATAGAGATCGCATTCCGACGTCGATGAGGAAGAGCATAATGTCAGACATGCTCTTAACAGGTACTAGGAATGCCCTTCATCGGGTCAAATTCTTGCTCAGTCTTCCGGACCGCAATGGCTCTGATGGCTTCTTAGTAAACGTCGGCCATGATACCTTTTCCTTGTTCCACTTCACCATTAAGTACATGGGGGAATTCGCTGAAGATCATGAGGTTGCTGGAATTGCGATTGTCGAGCTTCTTCGGAAGTACAATACTCAAGACCAGCTTGACAACACAGCGGGACCCTACAAGATGACAGCTATAGCAATAGCCGCCGAATCTGGCAACTATTTTGCCGTGAGACGATTTCTCGAGTACAGAGCAAACCCAAATATTCCGGATGACTATGGCCGAACGGCATTGGACCTCGTGTACCGGAGATATTGTTATCCAGAATGGCTTCCGGCTCTTAAAGAAGCAGATTTGGACGATGAGAAGGCGGTGAATAAGATTCTGCATGCCGCGAATGAAAATACGACTGAGTTGATGAGTCTCCTCAAGGAGCATAATGCTGAGACGAAGAGTTGGAGTGCGCCATCATGGATTGAGACTGATAGTGGATTTCGTAAATTGGACTGGGTTTTGGAGCGCCTGCGCAAAGAGCGCGGATCTGATGGGTAGAGTCGGGTCAAAGGGGCTCAACCATCGCCTATTAACAACAAGAGATGTCTGTTTCATGGGTATGTTCTGAGTTGCTATGTACAGTCTATAATTATGCTATCTATATGCTCCTTTATTAATTATTCGGGCAAGCCTTCTCAAATGTTGAGTATGGTGAGTTGTCCCGTACGATGTAGACCTCTCCCACCAATATCAGACAACCAACAGCCATTGAGATAGCAATGATGGGGAAATTGACTCGGGCGAATTCGTGGCTCTTCACGTGAATGTGCTTTCGGGCAAGTATATCTCTCCAGAGAAGACCGGCCAGTGATGCGCTGAAGGCGGTGCTGAATGCTCCGTAGTTGACTCCGACGGCCATACTGTAGATTGTGCCCCAGTATGTTCTGTCGCTGATGAGTTGGGTGTCGTGGCAGTTGATCTCTTTCCAAGCTTGGATGATGCGTGAGAGCAGGATAGTGGTGCCGATGTTAGTGCCAGAGAACTGAATAGAGTCAGTATATTATCAGGATTCCAGACTATTGGGGGGAAACTCACGTTGGACAAAACACATGAGAGAAAGCCCATTCCTCCGATACTTCCAACTGTGCCAGTACGCTTGGACCAATGATACCAGCCATATGCAAACACGTTAACCCAGCCCTTACTTACTAGTGCCTGGACTAGCACGAACATGGCGAAAGCAAATGGAACCAAGGCGAACGGGAGATGAGCCATGACGGCCATGACTGTTGGGAACGTCTCTTGCAGCCACCCATAAGCCCTTTCGAATGACGCATAGCCTTTTCTAGCCTCAGATAGAAGAGTTGATCTTTCCTCGGGTTCTGTTTTCATGGGTCGAGCAGCCTCAAGCTTCTCTGGTTCCAATTGAGGACTTGGTAATGTTGATAAAGCTCCGGGATGCAGTGTGTTTTGATCGCTTGGTGATGATGGACCTGAGTTGGGTGATTGGGGTAATGATCCTGAGATGATGACAGGACTGTTTCCGGCGGTGTTTGATAAAATCACTTTGGGGATAGAATGTGAGCTGGGCTGGTCATTGGAGGTTTGTAACGGAGTGAGAGAAATGCCATGAGAGTGGCCATAATCTTCGGAGGTCTGGCCATCAGGAAGACCAGTTACCGTGTCGGTATCTGGTTCAGACTTATCCAGTGAAGTCCCAGCATATCCTGCTGCAAATCTTGCGCGTTCGGCTCTAGCACGCTCCATCTCTCGTCGATAATGAGCGGCCGTTTGCCGCGTCTCCTTGCGATGCAACCACCCAAAGCCTAAATCCCAACAGAACATAACGAACGCTGCTGGGAGAGTCACCCAGAAAACGGGGTGCTCTCCACTTCCGGCGCTAGCAGCATTGAGAGCTAGGACGGTGATGAGCGTCGCGGACATGATTAGCGCACCAAACATGGCGCCCTTCTTGTCAAGAAATGGATTCATAATGTACGCAAGTGACAGCGTCATGCCCTCGCCTGCCCTTTCGGCGTCTTCGACTTGGTGCTGCACGTAGGGGATGTTGGGGTTCACGGGCCGTTGGGCTCTAGCCTCTTCTGGTAAGCTGTGCATCTCAATCTTGGAAGGGATAAGCTTTTCGTCAGCGAAGATGACGTAGAGCAGAAACGGGAAGAGGACAACGGCGGTGACGACGACTGGGACTATCATGTTGGCGGTGTAGACGATGAACTTGATGTCGAAGGCTCCAGCGAGGACGAGGTTGGTGGGATTTGACGAGACAAGAATTGCTGAGGCGATGTTGGCGATTGCGAATTGAGTAAAAATCCATGCTCGCGGACTCGTGATGTTGCTCGATACGCGCGTCATGTACGCGAGGAATGCCGTTCCAGATAAAATGATGGGATCATTGCCGATGAAGCTGCCGAGTAGAAAGAAGAATGAATAAAGGTAGAAGAACAATCGATGGCCAACTTTTCCGCCCCACGACAAAACTTTGAAGGCAAGCCATCGAATGATACCCGATGCATCGATAGAAATAGCAATGTAAGCCAGAGTAATAAAGAAGACCATAATATCAATGGGGTGGATATTATCAGCGCCTATCGTCCCATCGTAAACCTCTTGGCGTCCTATCGCAGAAATAGCGAGTAGGAAGAGATCCGCAATCAGAGGCGCCGTGATGAAATTAACAGGAAAAGTGACCTTGACAAAATATTTCGAACATCTCGGGTTGTCATGAAGAATCGCGTGATGCGTGCTCGGGGGAATAACTCGCAGCTTGACAGCTAATCTGCATATTAAATTGACGAGGGATTTCGGGATGTAGATGGGCATGTGAAATGGCCATAGTACGAGAATGTCTGTGAAACCGGGTCAGTGCACGCTGTGTATCCTGTGAGAGGGTGTTTCTTACTGGCGAGTACAAAGACTACCAACGTTACTATTGAGCGCCATTGTCGTATCTCGCTGGTGTCCACGCCTTTGACCATGATTTTGGCTGAGGGGATTTAACTCGATTTTCTTTAAAGTCAAAAGCGGCACTCTCAGGTTAAATACAGCGAAAACCTGACGACGAATGGTGGGGCATACCCAGAGTGGGGTTTTTACGACAAGTGGCCAATTGAAAGGAAGAAGAGTGTCGTAGTGTCAGCATCTTTCGAGGTAAAGGACCGACAGTAGCTTCAGTTCGATGACCTTCTGCCGTTCGATCTCTGGCTGAAACAAAAAACAGGGCTGACATGAGAAACAAAGGGAGAGAGAAAAAAGAAGAAAAATTGTTCTGGAAGGGTTCGCTGTTCTTTCTGGTGACAGGGTACATTTGTTGATGCCTAACGCAACGCAGTATGCAACCCGAGCTATGCTTAGAAGAGACTGCTTTACGCCCCCCCTAGACCAAGCACACAGCGCTCGTGGCCCCCAATCCTCGCCCGGCTCAAGTGATCATTGTGGCTGTGCCAACATGTCAGCTGAATGCTCACCACTCGAAAAGTAGAAGCCTGGCCATTAATGACTCCCCAGTGACGTTTATGGTATGGCCTCATCGTTGAACATGCGGGTATTAAATAAAAAAGAAGCTTCTGCTAAGATCTGGTTATTCCCCCACATTTTGGGCTGACTTGGCATTTTCTCTTTCTTCCCCACGGATTTAACCCTGCCAAGGCTTCTAGAATGTCGATATGCCTGCCCTTTCTGTCACCGATGCGGCTGAGACAATAGCGAATAGTGTGCTTTTTTCACGGGCGGCGAATGAGCCCGGTGATGCGTTGCAGGTAATCTGCGCATGGCCTGTTTCTGGACAGTATGGAACCGGTACCCGAGTTTTGTAAGTTCAATGGCGAGTTAATTGATACAAAACTGATAGTTACTCAGATACTATGTCCTCATCGCTGCGTGCCTTGTCGCGAGGAGGGAGGAATGGCTGGTGAATCCTTGTTTGGCCGCTGCGTTAGTGCTGCCAGCTGTTGCCGCTATTCACGGCATAGTTTTGACGGCGATGCACAATCCTGGTGAGCAATAAGCCCAAAATGAAATTTACGCCGCTAACAATTGGTAAAGATGCGGTCGATATGGATATTTTTGGGGCTTTTCAGCTCTGCGCAATTGGTATTTTAGCAGCACCGGTAACGGTTATGCTGTCAAAGACGTACTTTAATGATCCCGGTAGAAACACTATTTTTCTGTGGACATTTCTGTTATTGATCGGCAAGTTGAATCTCGGCAAAAGCGTCCCTATTGTCTAACCGGAGATTAGGTCTTTTGAGTATGACAATCGAGTTTTATCGCATCGAAACTCACTCCTGTTTGATTGACGCATCGGGCAATTCAGTATCACCAAACGCGTCCAAGTTTCATTACGTCGAAGGAAACAACTGCAACCTGACGTGTTCAACGCAAGACGGTCCATCATCTCCGATGAGGGGAGGCTCCGCAAACAATATCTATGTTATACCAGCACCACATACCCTCACTTTCGGTACGGCGACTTTGCTCGCTGCAGCATGTTGTGTGCATGCTGTTCTATGTCTCGTTTCTATGTGGGATAGAGTGCTTGAAATCAATTGGCGCCGACGATTTGGAAAACCGACCAACGACGCGGCAAGTGAAGATGATGAGAGCGCCAATAAAGGCGTTATGAAGAAGGTTAATGATACCATTGGCTTCTTTCTTCGTATCCTGGCGATTCCCGTTTTTGGTGGCGCTGGCCTGGCTATTCTTATCGTGGGCGAGATTAACTTTTTCAGCCCTCAAGTCAATTACCAGACAGAGCCAATGGCCAATATCGGTAAGCACATGCCACTAGTTTTTGGATAGTTACTAATAAGAATACTTTCAAGGCCAATGGGCACCTATCACAGGTACTGCGATGGCCATGATCGGATCGCTGTATCTCCTTCTAGCAAGACATGCAGATCAAGCAGGCGAACCATACCCATCGCATCATTGCAATTGTTCTCATTGCCATTTTAACGATGAAACAAGCCAAGTCTCTCACCAAGAGAGTATTTCATCACTGAACAGCCACCATATCACATTGACTGTCACAAACACTGATACGCGTACAAACAACCAATTATCACCGCACCTCAATCCAACTCAGCCCCGCACCTCAATATCATCATCTCGACTTCGAGACCCCTCAGTCTTCGAAGAGCACAGTCAAACCCCCCGCAACCCCTACCGACAAAAGATAGAGAATGCATTTTTCAGATTCGGCGAGATGATCGGTACGCCAGCGCATGATTTTATCACCGAGCCTAAAGTCAAAAGACCAGACCGTGTTGATTTCCCGATGATACCAGGTGAACAATTTCGGGATTTGGGTGTATCAGCGGTTGAGATTGAGAGAGACCAACATCAAGACGGTGAGCTGAGTCCTGTAAGGTCAAGACCTGGGAGTTTTATAGGCAGCGATACTTCTGTACAGGGTGTTGGGAGATCTACGTCAATGCCTATACCACCGCCGCCACTTGCTGTGACGAGGCCGAGGTCGAGCACAGGCCCTAGACCAAGACCTGCTTCTTTGTATCACTAGCAATATGGGAACTGATTGGTTTTGTTTCTTGTTGAAAGATATTATTATGATTATAGAATATTATGTTAAAAATTATGCTTTGATATCAGGATCTTGATCTTTTGTTGAGGACACTTCACCAGCTGTGACTGTAATTTCATGGCTGTGCTCGAGTCCAGATAGCACAATCCACGTTGGTGCGATACACAAGATAGTGATTCCGAAGTTGAGGCCGATGCTGACAAAATGGTTGGCGTTGCCTTCTGATTGCATACTATTTTTTGTTAGATTCTGTTCCAGGAAAGATAATAAGATGCACTTACGCCCAGGCAACGGTCTGACCGAGAGCCTCAAATCCTCGGAGAATACCACAGTGATAAGACAAAGAGGAGATGTCAGTGGTATATTGTCCAACAAGCCAGTACAAGAACTGCTGGAAAGCTTGACCTCCAAATTGCCAGAAGAAGATGAGGGTATAAGCCTTGCCGAAACCGCCCTTGAACCAATCAAAGACAGGTGGCTCCTCAGCATCATAGAATTGCTTCTGAAGAATGGAAGCCCAGATCCATGTGCCGATGAGAATAAAGATGATGGAAGCAAACGCAATTCTAGCGCGAGTCTTGATGAAAATGGACTGACGGTCCAACAAGCCAGCGATCAGGAATGAACTGATAATTCCGGAGAAGTTGGTAAAGAACGAGGAAAAGGCGCGAGCTCGAACGGTGAAGTATGTCGTCAACCAAGTGCTCATGAAGCCATTGTAAAAATAGCTGATGAAGAAAGCAGGGATCAACAGAAGCATGCGCCTGGTGACGAGAAGCGACAGGACTGCCTTGAACTCGGCCAACCAAGAGGGTTGCTTATGAACGACGACGAGCGTGCGGTCTTTTCGCTGGACTTTCTCTGCAGGGCTCAGAAGTAAGGCGATTGGTAGACCGAGACACATGATGACGATAAAGACAATGTAAGTCGCTGAACTCACGGATCCTTTCGACGAGGTTTGCGCGTTGAGGCCGAGATTGATGGCGCCTCCGACAATTGGGCCGGCTGCCTTGGCAGTTTGCCAAATGGCTATTCCTCGTTAGTTCATGTGAAATGGTTCAATTTCCAGTTTCATAACTTACCAAGATAAAATGCCCGATCCTTGGGACTAGGATATCCAATAATAATGGCTGCCTCAGCCGCCCAGAAGAAACCGGCTGAAATACCACAAAGCGCACTTCCAAACAGCAAAAACCACGTCTTTGGCGCCACGTTATTCGTATAAAGCCCAGCGCCGTAAATTGGATATCCAATGGCTCCAAGCGCAAGTCCATAACGTAGACCAATTCTGTTGTTTATCGCACCAGCTGCTATACAAACAGCCGCGAATAATCCGTAAACAAGTGCATTAGCGGCTGATACGGCGTATGGTTCAGCTGCACCTCCGGCGCCGAGACCACCGAGGGCATCCCACATTCCGGGTGCTGTGAAAGATACACCGCATGCTATGGCGATTTGGAAGGGGATCGAGCGGAAGAAGGACGGTTTTGTGGGGGAGGCGGTTGGATGGTTGATGACGGAGCCATCGTGTGAGGATGCCATTGTGAGAAGCAGTCAACGGCCAAGAAGTGAGAAGAGACTTGAAGCTTACAGAATAGGCGGTTCATCAATTCTATTATATGTCTCTAACAATATTGCGTGCGATTGCGTGCTCGATTAACTCGTCCCTCTCCCTGGCTCGATCACCAGTGAAACCGTACTAAAGGGGGCTATTGATGGGGATTATGAGGACTAGTTTCCGTGAGGACCCATCGGCAATCTTGTACCTGCAGTACAGAGAGCTGTCCACGTTTTTAATGTAGGAAGATCAGCCCTGTAGTGCTTCTACCGATGGCAGGCTATGCAGCTGCACTACCCCAGGTTTCATGACATAGAGACCCTTTCTTTGAGAATACGAATTGGAGAGCTTTTGAACTTTACTTGTTGACGATTCAGATCGAAATCTCTGCATGGCCGAGTACCGCCGAGCCGGGAGAGTTCTCATTCAGAATTACATAAAAGTAATTGGATAATTGGGTCTCATCGCCATTGAAGTGGATTTTGGAGGTAACGGTCCAGTTTTTGCGCCGAGTGGCACTCAATAAGCCAGTAATACACGTTGAACGTTATCAACGAGACAAGTTTTATTAAAGATTACAGTCAGAAACACCGTTTCACATGCATGTACGATATACCTCAGTTCATCTGATAACCAAAAACTCCATCAATAACGTTATTTTCTGTGGTTCCTCAAATGACGCTGCAGACTTGTTTTAGCGGCCCGCGGCGCCACTCCCGGCTGCCGGGCCGTTTCGTCATCATTAAAAAAACAAAAACAAAAACTCACCTCGCCTATCTTATCAGGAGTTTCACTTTTGGCACTATGCTGTATCTACCCTAAGCTGGGTTAAAGATCGTAGAAACTTGGCCTTATATGCGCCTCAATCCTGCAACACCTCAAGACAGGTTTTCATCGGATACTCGGTGCCGATCATGCATTGGCACTTGCACATGAGCCTCGGCAACAGTTGGACCCCCTCTTTGGAGATGGAAATGCCAAGTTTACCATGAAGAGACACGTCAAGATAAAAGATCGCTATTGTCAGACGCTTCTCTTCTTTGTACTGGGAAATATTCTGTATAGTCGATTTTTCTCAGGTATAATGACTGTCGATAATACTCAACCAGAGGGGGAGAACCCGATCGGTGATATTCAGGTTGAGTTTCTTGGCACCCAAAAGTCCAGCAACACAGCGAGTCGTCGCGACCTTGGCTTTACAGGTCAACTTGGAGGAAAATGGTATGCTGTTTACGGCGATGTGCTATGGTGCGATTCAGGTGTGACCGATCCTGAAGACGATAATGAGGGATTTCATGGCATGGTCAGAAATGCTGTTTCTGCTCTGACAGATGATCCACTGGTTGTTGAAGACTTGCATCTCAATGATGATGAGCCGGTGCCCCATCAGAAGCAGTTCATGCCATTCAACGAGGACTGGGGCGAGACGAATACGTTTGGCTTCGGAGGGACGGGAATCGTGGAGGTTGATCCTGATACTGCTACTGGTGCTCTATATTATCTCGTTGTAAGTTGTACCAGTCCCTACACAGGATTTTGTTGACCTGGAATTCTTTAGAATGACGACGAGCATTACAAGGGCGCTGGAGTAGCCAAAGTTGAGCTCATTGACGACATCCCACATATCACCGATCGCTACGGCGAGAATGGTATCTGGTGGGATGGTGATGAGGTCCCCAAGTACGGCGATGTAGCAACATATCGGGACGTCAACAGCGAATACATCTACATTCTCGGAAACCCACCGAACCCAATCAAGGACTTCCCTGATAAACTGTACATCTACATGGCTCGCGTACCCGCAAAAGATGCTTTCGACCTTGATAAGTATGAGTATTGGTGGGGTAGACAAGAAGGATGGAAGAGCGAAGTTCTTACCACGTTCAACTGCGAAACAGCTGTTATGTGGGGTGTTGGACAAGGGCAGATTGTGTATAACAATCACTTCCAGACGTACTTCTACGTTCACCTTGATCTTTGTACGTACGCTCTCCTTGGTGTTGTGTCCATTACTGACAGAGTTGAAACAGCCGGTACCGTCTTCTTGAAGACAGCGCCAAGTCCCGAAGGTCCTTGGACAGAGGGAAAAGAGATTTACAAGGATGAACCCATCGATGGGGGTCTGGTGTATGCTGGGATAGCATACCCGCATTTGGATGAATCCGGCGAGACGTTGACGATTGGTTTCACCAACAACAACTGGATCCGTGTTATCAAGGTTACATTCACATA
Organism: Fusarium fujikuroi IMI 58289; assembly: GCF_900079805.1. Taxonomy (NCBI): domain Eukaryota; kingdom Fungi; phylum Ascomycota; class Sordariomycetes; order Hypocreales; family Nectriaceae; genus Fusarium; species Fusarium fujikuroi. The sequence continues at coordinate 2,986,985 of NC_036625.1, forward strand.
GAAGTCATGAGAGCAACGGAAATTATTAGTATTGTACAATCTGTTCTGTTTTGCCGCAGTGCTGTTGCATTACAACTCATCATCCTTCTCTTGCTTGTTCTCGCAAACACCGTCAAAGTCCCCGTATTTCTCCATACCCGCACTGACAATCTTTTTAAACTCCTTGAATGGACAACTTGCTCCGGGTCCGTTTTGGCATAAAGGCAAGGGTCGAGGTGCCGTGTTTGCAATAAATCTGATGTACTCCTCCTTCTCAGATGTGCCGTCTTTAGCAACTGGTCTCTCACATGTCATCTTCTCCATGCCAACATGGCCTAAGAATGGAATGAGATCAGACATTTTCCAAGCTCGAACGTGGTTGACGTGTGTAGTGGGGAATTCATCGTATCCTTGGCTGGAAGACGAGTTGAAGATTCCTAGAGCTGTAGCGACGAATGGAGGGACTTCGCGATGGGTGAAGAAGAAAAATAGGCGTTGCTCCTTAGGCCATCCCGATGATTCATCATCAATCAACTCTGAGTTCTCATCTATTTTGCTGAATAGCTTAGCCTGTGAATGCAACCATGGAAAACCGAGGTAGTTCGACAGGGGATTGAAAGGCCCGACCATGTGAGCATATTTCATGTCCCAGGCATATTCATACGAAAGCCACTCGGCATCAGAAAACAGTCCACAAATGGGGGATTTCTTTCCTCGAATTGCAGATTCGTAACCGCAAATTGATTGGAGCGCAAAGACATCGAAGGGGTCGAGTTCGTAGTCGTCGGGCGTATACGGACGTAAGCGTTTCGCAACGCCACTTGCATAGTTCTTGACAAACTTCTGCTGTTGTTCCGTACCAGGAGATTTAGAGAACTTGGAGCACGCCTTGTGAGGAAGAAGAGCGCGCGTGCCGTTGTTCAATTCCTTCTTGTCAAAGCGCGTAATTTCGATATTTCCATTTTCGGGGAACGCTTGGAGAAATGCCTCGGCTGTGTCGTAGGTTCTGTCTTTTGTATCGGCGATGACGCGCTTTACCGATGACGCTAGGTTTCGATAGCGCTTCACAAGGTGGTGACCGACTTTCTTCGCGTCGACCTTGCCTGAGGGAGTGACATCTTCGAGATGGTTCTCTTCAATTGGTGAGTACCATTTGTTCAGAAATTCAAGTGGTCCAGAGAAGTCGCCACGATGCTTTTCGAGCTTGTACAGGAACGGCTTGATGTAGTCCTCATACTCGGCGTCATTGGCGTAAATCGCAGCGTGCCGGATGAGATACGACGCAGCTGTGACAGTACATCCTTCAGGTGCAGCGTGCGACAATCCAAATCCTACGTCATCGAAATATGGCGATATTCCTGGGAGGTGGAGAAGAGGATCGAATTGATAGCCTTGAGTATGATCAAAGCTGTCAATTGGCTGCTGAATGACCGACGCGGCAGCAATTGCAGGTAAAGCTGCAGCCGCAATAGCACGCAGACTGTGATGCATCGTTAAAATGATAATGCAGAAATTATTAAGTAGGAATCAGATTCACGAGGTTGCAGTCTCGGCCTGTTTTATTCCAGGAACAAGGTTAGGACGATCGATGACGTACAGGGAATTTGGTGGAACCTAAATGCTAAGCTTCGAAGCTAAGATAAGAAATCAGGGCCAGTGACATTGCTGAGATTAGCCTGAGCGGACGCTAAACTCCGGCTTCCACGTCATTCCAACCTAGACATCAACCTCAATCAATACAAAAGCAGATAAATATTAAAGGGGGCATCAATTGCCATTGTCAATAATTTTGGGCAATTGTTCAACAAACAACGTCTTTCGGATCGCATGGACCATAAAACCTGGGATGCGCCAATTTCCATAATGGCCTACGCCAGACTTGCCGATCTGCATTCCTCCCATTGCTGCGAACGTTAGCACTGTTTGTCATGATAGGTCAGGAATGTCATACCAGTGGTCGAGGCTTTGTATGGAATCATAGGTTTTCCAAGCATTATCTGCACCAAATTCTTGGCCATATGACCAGCCTGCGTATTCACGAACCAGAACTGCGGTGCTTCGACGTTAGACACGTCGCCAATTGCGAAAACATCCTCTCGACCTTCGACGGCGAGATATTGATCGACTTTGACATAGCCGTGCGCGTCAAGAAGATCAGGCGGGATGAAAGATGAGTTGGGGGCCACGCCAAATGTTGGAATGACGAGGTCTGTGACTACCGTCTTTCCGTCGGAGAAAGTGACTTTCTGCTTGCCATTGGGAAGAGTAATGGACTCAGTAACCTTTGTGTTAAGTCTGATCTTGACGCCGAGCTTCTCGAGTTGACCGTGTGCGGACTTGGAGACGCTGTCGGGGCGATTATCGAGGATACTTGGCCCAGCATTGATCTATACACGGCGTCAGCTTGATCCGGGCTTGAGTGGATGACTTTCTTACCAGGCTAATTTCCTTCTTGTTGCCATAGTAGTCCGCTAACTCGCCTGCAACCTCTACACCAGTTGGTCCCGCACCAGCAACAATAATGGACTGAGCTTCTCCAACACGCTTCTGATACGCATGAACATACTCTCTCGTTGCGTCCGTTGATCCCCTGGACTTAAATGGCGACTCGGCTTTAGTCGAAGATCCAGTACCAATGAGGAGATAATCATAGCTAATAAAAGTCTCCTGCCCTGCTTTATAAACCTTGACCTGTTTATTACTGATATCGATACCAGTAGCCGTAGCAACGATCAACTCAAACTTGTCACCGTATTTTGCGAACCCAGGAGCAATAGCTTGGAAGAGCTTATCATCGGGGATAGTTCCTGGGATGATGGCGCGGGGCATGGCAAGATTCCAGAAGAAGTGAGAATCACGAGAGATCATTGTCACCTTGTACGGCCCTGCACTTTTGTTCTGCATCCCTTGGAGGAACTTGTGAGCTGTCCGGACAGAGGCGAAAGAGCCGCCTATTGTGACGATGTGTTTTGGCTTCTGAGACATGTTCTTTGGGTTCTGTGACGGTTCAAGAAAGATTCCGCAGGTGATAAAGTGAAAGGCGTTAGCCAAGAAATTGAGGAGGGCAGCAAGAAACATGGCAGATAGTATTCGCGGATCTGTACTGAGTATGAGGACTGGCTCCTCGCCACATATTTAATATTAATCAATGTACGCATTCCTCCATAATGTGCTGACAGTTGCAACCATGTCAGACTAATAAGCAATTACATATCAACAGTCTTTCCCATGTTGATGTAGTAGCTTATGTATTCCCGCGCGGCTAATACTCCAGATGTCGTCAGATCTCAGATGGATGCTACAGTTGGGGCTGACATCGCACCATCGTGCCGCGCGGTAATCAGTCAGCAACATTCCGCGAACCTTGAGTCTTTCATGGCCCATTTGCTATTGCTCCAATCTTAGATTCTTTGTCTCCTAAATATGCCAGTTCGCCTGCAGATCAACAATTCAATTCCACAGTTCCAACTAATCTAACACAAATTGAACCCAAGCATCACCATAAATCCCGTCAAGTTTTTCGGTGTTGGATCACAGCGGTGTGATATTCCGTTGGCCAATGTAGAGAAATTAAATAGAATGAATTATGTGCCTAGCTGATTTGAGTGCTTCATCATTCATCCGGTAATGCCGAAAGTCGGGATTGCATGTTCTCACAAGTAAGCAGTTTGGGATTGAACGGAACGGTGTAGGGTAACGTGTCTGCTAGACTCGATTAGTATTTCTCGACCACACCCTTCGCCCGAACTGTGTATCTGACCTCACTAAAGTCCTACCCCTTCTGTATAATTGCCAATGCCTTTTCAGCCTATTCCAGGCAGCATCATGTTATAATCCACATTCAGGACGACTTGGCTGGGGCTGTGCTTACCTCACGTGATCACCTCGCCTAACACCTCTATATCTTTCTTGGACGACATGCAAGTATCGTCAGTGCTTCTTCCTTAACAAGCTTCCAACTATGGCTTCAGAAGAATCACCACCACCCAAGACGATGCTAGTCTTTAGCAACAAGTCACCAGAGGAGGCCGCTATTTTCGGCCTCCGTGGCAGTGACATCCAGAACCTCAGAGCTGAGCCAGTCCCTGGCCCGCCCGCTACGCCCGATGAGTGGGGGTTCACGAGCCCAACGGCAGATGGGGTCTGCAAATACTGTCAACTCATGCTTCATCCAGATCCGCCGCAGCTTATCCAGCATCAGCCCAATATCATGCACCTGATTAACTCAGGCGACACGTGCTCGACTTGCAAATGGCTGGAAGTTAGCCTACAGCGCGGTGCTACCTCAGTGCTAGTTGAATTTCAGCGAGGCAACCCGGAGCTATGTGACGAGAACAACTTCTCAAGACCTGTTACCGTGGAGTTGACAAAGCATGAGAAGTATATCATGGCAGTTGGCTGGGTTGGAGACAGGCAACTTTACACGAATGGTGGAATACCTCTAACGATATCTTCGCCATACCGTCTAGGTATGCCTTCAGCACCACTATAGAATCTGTGTCTAACGTATTAAATAGGGAGTCTTGCTAGTCGGCGATTCTGGATTCCTCACGACGAACTGGATGAATCAGAACCTTTTAAGCGACAAGATACACTGAAGATGTGGCTGAACGAATGCGAAAACCACGAACAGTGCATCAAATCTCTTCCTAATACCGAAGAAGCAAAACTTCCAACGCGTGTGTTGGACCTGAGTGGAAGCGTGGACATTCCATCGGATCCCAAAGACATCAAGATCAAATTACGAGAGACAGGGGAGGGAGAAACTGGAACTTACACGGCTCTGAGCTACTGCTGGGGTGCCAACCCAGATCTCCATTTCAAAACGACAAGCGAGAATCTCGAGAAGCACAAAGAAGGAATCGACTTTTTCGATTTACCTCTGACACAGAGGGAGACTATCCTTGCTACGCTTTACCTAGGAATTCGGTATCTTTGGATCGACGGCTTATGCATCATTCAAGACTCTCGTGAAGACTGGGAAGCCGAGTCAGTCAAGATGGGATCTGTTTACACGAATGCACATCTCACACTCGCAGCTACTTCATCTGATACCCCAGAGATGGGTCTTCTTCTTCCTTTCCAGGGCGCCGAATGTGTCAAGATCCACGGAGAGACTGTGAGTGTTCGAATGGAGACGCATAGGGAGCTCGATAGGATGTCTGAGCCCTTGAACACTAGAGGCTGGACACTTCAAGAGGGCGTGTTGGCGTCGAGAATTGTCTGCTTTGGCAAGGAGCAGTGGCTCTGGAAATGTCCTAGTCGCTACGCCACGGAAGATGGACTGATCGATGTCCCGCGGGACTTTGATGGCGGTCTGATTCAGTGGGCTGATATTGTGCAGCAAGGCCCCGGAGAGGATGGAAAGAATTATTTGCGACATTGGTATCGGATGGTGACAAATTACTCAAGTCGTGAACTGACTTTCCAAAGCGACAAATGGAATGCCATCGCTGGACTGACAGAAATGTTCAGAAACTTGACTGGTTATACCTACCTGGCAGGTCTTTGGGAAGAAGATCTCGCAAATGGACTTGTGTGGGAAGCTAAAATGCTTGGGGTGATCCGTGAGCCGGGAAGCATCCCATCATGGTCCTGGATGTCCGTGAAAGGCGGGATCAAGGGATACGTACACACGACCCCAATGACCTCTATGATCGAGCTTTTACAGAGTGATTTGCAATGGGAAGGAACCCCGCTCGCATCACCTCTGAAAGTTGCCCGCTTGACAGTCAAAGGAAAGATCATTCAGGCAACATTGGGAGCGCGCTCTGTTACACAGGACTCTCGGCACCACGTTCTTGCAGCCTCGGGGAGTGACGAAATTTTTGGCGAGGCGTTTCTGGATAGAAAAATTCCTGATGGGGCTGAAATGCCGACTGTCTCGTGCCTTTTTGTCATGGAAGTGCCTGAGAAGGAATATTTCACATTGCTTCTCACACCAGCATCAGGCGGTGAAGAAGACGGCCACGATAAAGGTATGACAAGACTTGGTATTGGCGTTTTCTGGACTCGGTCTAGATTTTACAGTAACAGGACTGAAGGAGACATGATTTTGGACAAGGCTTCAGAGGCCACAGTAGTGCTGGTATAGAAGGGTGAAATTCCATGGCGTTATTACTTTGTTTCCGAATAGAGAGTACGTACCGAATCAGGCTCCGAGTTTGGGAAACAATGAGTTGTTAGAATTGCTGCCTGAAATGTGCATATGCCCCATAATCATGCATTCTCCTCCTAGGTTGGTCCACTCGCAACCCTGCCTGGCTGAAACTTTGGGACGGCTGAAGCCGCTTCTCTGAATATCCTTGACCAACGTGCACAAGCTGAAGAATCTGATGCCATAGTCTATCATGGCCCGAGTAGCGCGGAGAGATCAGACTTATTAACAATCTTTATATTTATTTAATTAGGAGAGATTTGCCGAACGAATAGTTCATAACAGTAGGCATGAACATTTGCTTCTTGGATTGACTGGTGAAAAAGAAATGCGACTCAGGCTGCCTGGTTCAAGTAGGCTGCATCCAGCGCATCGGTTACACAACATATGTGATGTTCGGAGGAAATGAGACATGTCGTATTTATGTGCAGTGAAGCTGGCGCTTGCTCCTTAACCTCACCAATCACAGCAGCCAGCTTCCGACAGCTATTGCTTTGTTTTCGCCTTGCCATTTTGCGGTGACAAGAGGCTTGGCTCGTGAATTACAAATACCCCGTGGGTAATACAAAATAAAGAAAGTCTAAGTCAGGCTAGAGGATACTCACTCAAGACACCATAACTTGAGCACTCCATCTCCAACTCATTGCCCAAAATGCGGTTACACGACTCACAGCTCGGAGACGCATACCAGGATAAGAAGAAGGACGAGGTTAGAACTCGCCTTGGGGATGAAAATTGGAAGGGGTGAGTACCACTTAACATAGAAATGTACCCAGCACTGAAAAATTACAGGCCCACGGAGCGAGGGCTTTATTTGAAGTATGTTGAGAGCCTGATAAGGAAATGGCCGCAGCTCGAGCTGCTACATGATTTCATGGAAGTTGGGACTGTGCCTACGCGTTGGTGCATTTTCCCAGGGGAAGAAAAGGAGAAGAACGAGCGGCGACGCTATGTATATCATTCTGCCATGGAAGGTGAGCAGCAATACGTCTCAGATAACTCGACGCTGACCTTAAAATCCAAGAGAGAAGAAGACAACAAGAAGAAAGAGCTACGAAGATGAATGTCGCATTACTGAGATTCAACGGAGATGGACAGGCAGAACAGCACCCATCCAATACCCTTCACAGGCCTGAAGATCTTAGAAGGACCATTGAAATGGCAAAAAAACCTGGATCAGGAGTCATGTTCAGCTTATTTGTCGTCGAGGACCTTTCACGAGACGTGATCGAAACCCTTGGATCTGAGCTAGCTATTGATCCACGATTCTTCCGTGCTCACATTACCGACTATGTCTGGAACAACATCCGCGACCGATGGCGTGAGCCGTCAATACTCCAGGTTGATGCCAAAAGACAGATGTGGTTCCAGCTTCGCTTAATCCGTTCTCGGTACTTTGAGAATCAAAACCAGCTGAAGGAAGCAAAAGTTCAAGTCAATAAGTTCAATGTTGTGCGACGCCTTGACGCGGATAAGAACCAGATTTTCTGGGATAAGGACCCAGATCCAACTATATGGGAAAGGCTTGCAGGTAAATCTTCTCGGGGTACGGATCGAGTGGATGCAAAAGTTGGACATATGCGCAGTCGTGCTACGTTCTGGTTAAACCCAGAATCGACCATCGGTAAGCATTCTGATTTAGGTCAGGAATCCCAAGCTTACCATTCTCAAAAATAAGGTGTTCTTTTACTTGAACCAACTCCGGAAGCTGGATATCCTCTCTGGCGAGGATATCCCAATTGGGACGAACTTCCTTCGTTCGGTACGACCCATCCCCCTCCAGACGCAATGCGCGACCCTGAGATCCCGCCATCTCTGAGATCCAAGGATGCTGAAAGCCCAATGAGCTGGTTCGAAGACTACATTTTCTGGGCCAAGAAGAGCACCAACTTCGCGAAGCCCAAAGATGGTGCGAATCAACAACTTTCTATCCCCATCCAGTGCTTGTTGCACTTGGTATGTGGCGAGTGGCTGACGTTCGCTGACTATCTTAACGCCCGGCTCAACCAAATCGACTGGGGAATCGTGAACCCATCATTCTTCCCCGAGTCTGGAGGCACAGACCATCAGAAGCAGAGTCTTAGAAAGCTCCATTTCTGGCGGCGATGGGTACCCCAAGCACGAGATATGCTTCAAGCAACCATGAGCCAAGTCCTGGATGGTAAAGGAAACGAGGTTGAAAAGTCGTTCAGGCTTTATCAAGATGATTTGGAGATTATCAAGAAACGTCTGGAGGACTACGAAACACGGATTGACCGTCTCAGCACGGTTGTCAACTCGACTATCAGCCTGACTGATGCCAGCAACACATCCAAGCTCACTATACTGGCATCGTTTTTCATCCCGCCGAGCTTAGTGGCTGCACTGTTGTCAATGAACATGGACCCGCTGATTGGGCTTGGGAACTCGCTCAAATGGTGGGCAGTGGCGTCTGTCGTGGCTGTGACGATTCTTTTCACCATAGGTTATCTCTTAAAGACCAAGAAGGCGGAAAGCTTGAAAAAGAACTTGTCAATTACGAAACTGGGTTCTAATTTGGAAGGACGGTGGAGGAACAGGTCACAGCCAAGTCTGGGTGCGAACGGTTCAGTTTGTTAAGAGACAGAATATATGATTAAGTTTAAAAAGGCCCGGCCTTTACTTGGGTTCATAGTGAGGGAAGGAAATGGAGGGACGTGGGACTGTATACGGCCATTTAGTCGATGAGTTTGGAAGGAATGGGGCTTGGCTGTCGTAAAACTAGCCACTCGAAATTGTTAAAGAAATTGAGGCCTGCGATGAAGGGAAGCTCGTATCATGCACGCCAAGCTGCCAGGATATATCACGACAGCTAACGTGCAGCGCTAGCGGTGATGTTTGCAGATCAGGGAGTGAGCTACGTTGCGGATTGCAGTCCAATAAGATCCTCTAATGAGTGCCGTGGCAAATACTGACTTCCTTTTGCCCATCCACTGGTTCCAAAATGTTTTCTGAGAGACTTACATCACAGTGACAAATACGTCTAGATATTGTTCATACCCAATGAGGGGAAAATGGAATGTATCAGAAGTATTACTACCTACGCGGAGTATCCAAAACCCGATAGACTTTAAGTGGTAAAATAAATTCCGGGTTGACATAGTTTTGAAAATTCGATCTATAGCCATCTAATTACACTTGTCTATCTTCTTCCCCATCTATAGTCTATACGGGTATAAATTAACAACAACACATCAAAGCTTTGCCCTTGCGTGCATAACAGGGCAACCATTTGTCTTAGCCCCTTGCCCGAACTCTGCATTTGTCGAGACCGAATCACTCTTCTTCGGCGCGCTTCTATATCCTCCCTTCTCATTATCGCTGTTCGTGATGTTCCCTTCTGTGTCTCTTGCTATTCCCAGCTCCAGCAGTTTGGCGAATGCTGCTTTGAAGTCGTTGAAGAATAGCTCCTTGTCTTCAGCATAAAGACGCACGTACCTGGAGAACTCAGGGTCTGTTGTCAGAGCTATATCGGTTGGAAGCATCATCAACTCCTCTTCTGTGTCAGGGTCAACAGAAGAGAACTGAGTGACACCAGATTCGGGAACTGTCTTCTCAGTCCACTTTTCGGACAGCAGGAGGCGGAAATATTGATTCGAAAATCGTGTCGGGTTGTTGACCCATTTACCCTCGAATCCCGAGTTTTCCGTATGACATCGTCCGAGACTGTGCGCGCCACTGAGGGCTACAATCTCACGGTCGTTGAATCCCATTCGGTAGAAGATGTCTCGGATATGGTCTGCTCCTTGAGCCGCATCAGGAAGACGGCCGCGAGGTGGAAGCTTGCTGTCGTCGGTAAAATCTGTTCGCCCCGGAAGCCAATCGATTTCCGGACCGCCCATGGCTCGGATGGCTGTTACACCGGCAAGCGTCCATAGGTCTGAGTATGTGATCCATGGGTGGAGACGCTTGATGGGCTCTAGGAAGAGGCGAGCGTTCTGAAGGCCGGCGTTGGCGGGATCGCCACCCTCGGCCTCGTAGCGCATGCCCGCGCCGTTTGAACCTCCAGTGTCTGTTGTCACGTCATACGTGCCAGAAGAGTGCCTATAGGCTACGTCAATTATGAACCGATGTTTGTCAGGTTTGTTGTAGACTTACCAGGCTAGGCGCACAAGAACAGGGCCGGCACTTCCATCGTCATAGTCAGGCTGTCGGAGAAGATCAATGACAGACTTTCTGACAGCTTCAAAGTCACCAGGCCTTGATGCCTGGGTTTCTGGTAGCGGCTTATCGATACTGGCCATCTCGAAAAGGCTTGGTGGAGAAAATAACGAAAGAAATTTGCGTGGCAGGGTATAAAACGAACAAATCGTACACTGGGTCAGAATCTAATTCCAAGGTCAGAGATACAGGATCTTAATAGAACGAAGGAATGACTACAAACAGAAAAGTTGAAGTGTGAAGGGATATTAAACATAAAAATCAGGAGACATTCTCGGTGCCATGTGATTGTAAATTAGACCAAGGCCCACAAGCAAAAGTCGTGATTGTGGGTCGGCAAAGACTGCCGAGGTAGATTGATAAGGATCAAGCCGAGGAAGGGATATTTCCAATCAATCATAACGAGATAAGAGAAAAAAATTAAGTAGTTCACTCTATGTTTGTTGTTCAACTTTTGCTTCGTCTTCGCCACATTTGCATCTCAATGAATGTTGCTCCAATATCTCCAACTACCCCAAATAAAAAAACTCCCCTTCGCCCGGTTGGTCAACTCGGTCTCCAAATCGGCTAGGTCTGTCGACTCCAACTCTTTTCGAAGAGTCATACCATCTTCCTATCGCTATACCTAAAGTCCTAGATTTTTGCCTTTAAAGTTAGAAACGTTCTGGCTACTGAGTTCTAGGTGGTGAATCTAAGCGCTTAGCCGCAAGGCCCAACTGGAAACAACACGTTCTGCGCTCAGCTATTACAAGCGAAAATCTGTATGGTCAGTAAGCCAAACTCATACTGCTGTATTTTCCATGCTGGTCACCACATTTCCGCTGAATATGATTAGAATTACTTCTAAAGGATATTATTACTTTGGTTCGTAATTTAATTATAATTCCTTTGACATTCACCCAACGGACTTCAAAAGCGAGATACCACTCATCGCTCTAATCACTATCCAATTTCCACCAATCGGACGCTGTCTCATGAAACACTACCAATCTTCCGGATGAAACATCTTGGTAGGGACACTGCGGGTCAAGGTAATCAGTTTAAAGGCTAAAGCGCCCTTGTCATGGATGGTTGTGAACTTGTCTTTCTTGTTTCCCTGTCTTCTTTTGTTCTTCTTGTTGTATTATACTTATAAAATGAGGTCATTTCTTCAACTTTTGAGTCTGGCAGCTGGACTGTCCCAGGCGACAGCTACCCCTGTATTGTCCAGAGCCGCTGGTGCTGCCAAGAACCTGGTCGTCTTGTAAGCTTTCTCTTTTCCATTGATGCTATCGTTCTCATAAAGCTCTCAGTGGCGATTCATACTCGACTGTCGGCTTCTGGCCCGGAGGCGACTTGCCCAGCCCTGGCAGCCCTCTCGGAAATCCCGCTCTACCAGGACAGACAACAGCAAATGGATTGAACTGGGTGGGCCAATTGGCCAGCGTGCTGAATACTTCTTCGGTCCTGACTTATGACTTTGCTGTCACTGGCGCTACCGTTGATAAAGAAATCGTCTCGACATATGCACAGTACTGTGTTGATGATCAGGTGGCCCAGTACAGAGAATATGTCGCAAACAAAATCAGTTCTGCAGAAACACTTGTCGCCGTATGGATCGGGATCAATGATCTCGGTGAACCATTCTGGAAGAAATCGGCAGCGCCAATTGAGAAGACTATGGATCGGTATTTCGAGCTTTTGAAGATGCTGTCTGAGGCTGGACTAAAGAAGTTCGCCCTCCTCACTGTTCCTCGTAAGTCGTTTTCCCCTATTCCATAACCCAAACTAATGCCGTACCAGCATTCGCGGACCAAATTCCGGCTATGATCGGCCAGTCCGAATCAGACCTCAAGACGCTTCGTGCAGACATCATTGCCTATAACAAAGCTCTGACTGAGCGCGCTGCTACTTTTTCAAAGTCTGGCTCAGGTATCGAGGTGACCGTGTTTGACACGAAACCTACTTTTGACACCGCAGTCAAGAACTTCAAAGAGTATGGGGCCAAGGATGCGACATGCTATGGTGCAAATGAGTGCCTCTGGACTGATACATATCATGCCGGTGTCGCTATTCACAAAGCTCTTGCCACGAATTTTGCGGAGGGTGTTAGTAAAGTTTTCACGTTCTGAGCATTTAATATTGTAAAATAGTTGCGCTGGTAGCCGTAGAGTCAATTAATTAACCTTTCAACACCCTTGTTAGAGATCGCTAGTTTGTTGGTTTGGCGATGAACACACCGGGGCATTTAGCCGAGCCAGCATTTGAAGTGCCCCTCACGTTCCAATCACGACATGCAATTTTATCCCTCACCTATTGTTATTACTGTCGACATAATGGCCGACCCTATCTCGACTGCCGATCCCGTGGCGCTAGAAGTTGATGAGGCTGATACCAACACTGCTAGCGATACTGACTCTCTTGGTTCAATTGAAGGGAGCTCCACTTCGTCAATTACCTCAAGCATCCTCAAGTATCGCCAAGAGAACGGCCGCACCTATCACGCGTATAAGGACGGCCAGTATGTGATCCCCAACGACGAGCAGGAGCAGGATAGGCTCGATTTACAACATCATCTTTTTCTTCTCACCTTTGATCACAAGCTCTATTTATCCCCCGCCGGCCGAGAAGGTCGTCAACTACACAATGTTCTCGACGTTGGGACAGGTACTGGACTCTGGGCCATGGACTTCGCCGATGAGCATCCCAGCGCTTCGGTCATCGGTATTGATCTCAGCCCCATCCAAAGTCCCTTCGTTCCTCCGAACTTGAGCTTCCAGGTCGACGATATTGAAGAGCCGTGGACATTTCATGTCAAGTTCGATTTCATCTACAGTCGCATGATGACTGCATCCATCGCTGACTGGCCCGGTTTCTTCGCCAAGGCCTATGACAATCTCAATCCCGGCGGCTGGATCGAACTGGCAGACATTTATCCAATTACCAGCGATGATGGAACTCTCGCAAAAGACTCGGCAACTCATGAATGGGTCACCAGATTGTTGGACGGCACAAAGATGATTGGAAGACCATTCGATGGGGCGAATAAGTACAAGGAACAACTCGAAGCCCAGGGCTTTCAGAACGTCCAACAGGTCGTGTTCAAGTGGCCTCAGAATACCTGGCCGAGATACAAGAAGCACAAGGAGCTTGGTGAGCATAAATCCTTGCTCCAGTTCTCTAGGTTTGCGAAGATACTGACCGCGTGTAGGTGCTTGGAATCTTGAGAACATCAGCTCGGGCCTCGAAGGTCTCAGCTCTGCTGTCTATACACGTGTCCTCGGTTGGACTAAAGAAGAGCTGGATGTATTACTCGCCAAGGTTCGCCGCGAAATGAAAGACAGAACTATTCATTCTTACTGGCCTATGTAAGTCAAGGAGCTACATCGGCAATACAATAAGCTAACCTATCGAAGATATGTTGTATATGGGCAGAAGCCAGAGAAATGAAGGGGTGCCTTCTTAGAGCACGCGTTGCTTCTCTCTTGAACTGGCAAAGTTAAACAGCCAAAATACTATTGAGTTCTTTCTGATTGAAACTCAGTTCGACTTTCGTCATGTAGATAATTCCAAGATACAATATGCTACCTCGCCCTTTCACACCCGTCCAACTTCCTCACATTCCATCAACTGTACGAGTCTACTTCGGAGCGAACTTTTCCAGAGTCCTAGTGATAAGGTTGTAGGTTGAGTTCTTGTCCAAACTCAGGTACAAGTCTGAGCCCTCATTGAAACTACCCCAAGCAGTCCATCCATACCAGACATCACTGTTGCGATCGAGAAATGCCAGCATAGATTGAATCGTGTCAGCACATTGAGGGAAAGGTCCACCTCCAAACTCTGTGACCATTCCTTGAAAGCCATTACGGCGCAAGATGTGAGTGACTTCCTCAAACCTCTTGACAAAACCACTCCAGGGTTCGCAGAGACCATATGCACCGGCGATATCGTCAAAGTACTGGTGGAAGTCGTAGAGAGTGTTGTTGGCGGGGTCTTGAATGAGGCCGGGACCGATACCTGGTTGAGAGAAAGCCTCCCAGTCAACAAGGCGAGCAAATTGTGTTCCTGAGACAAGGATTTTCTGTTTGTCGGTGACATTTCGAATCGCAAGGATTACAGCCTGGTTTGTCACGCCCCATTTGGTGATGTCAAGATCATGAGCTGGAGAACTGTCAGTTTGACCACAGGCAATGGACTATGGGTTGAGAGGTGCTCGGGATTTTACATACGTTCATTCATGAGTTGGAAGATGACCTTGGGGTTTGATTTGTATCTTTCGGCAAGCCTTGTCCAGAGATCGGCAAAGTGGTCGTTCGTGATGGTGATGTTGGGGTTGAGGAATGACACTTCAGGTTGTCCAATCACGGCGCAGTACCAACGTGCATAGTTGTGCTGGAACAATCAGTGTGCGTACAACGAAATGAAAGGGGACGATGTCTAATTACAATATCCAGGATGGCTTGTCCACCGTCATCGGTAATAGCCTTGACCAGCTTGTCAACTGCTTCCATGTTGGTCTCATTCAGGCTGCCCCCAAGCGAGGTCTGGACATGTTGCCAAGCCGTAGCAATTCGAAAGAGATTGAAGCCTTTGTCGTGCCATGACTTGTAGTCTTCAACTGTATTGATGTATGGATAGCTGTGATAACTTGGCCTGCAGGACAGGTCGAGGAAGGTGTTGTAAGCTGATCCGAGGATGTTGACATCGTTGGCGAGACCAAACAAGTTGACACTGCACATGTAAGTCAGTTTTCCCTTTGATAGATGATCATGCTAAACCTACCCTGCCCATTTTACTTGGCTGGCAATGGTAGTTTGCACTGCGAAAAGCAACGTAAAAGTCTTGAGCTGCATGATGAAAATGAAAGAGAAGACTGTGGTCATTTGATAGACTTGACTGAGACTGCGAGAAGGGACTACTTTATAATAATCTTGCTGCTGATGCGCTCATAATTCAATAATTTCTTTGATCAGTGGCAGTGCCATGTTCGAGCTTGACTAACACTTCACCTCGCACTCCAGTTCCTGTAAGAGTAGTCTGAGACGATGATCCGTCAGCTTCGGCGGAGCCACGCTAGACAGCACCTCGCGATCCGGCCCCACCACGGAAGCTGAGAATCCCGCTTTCTTACGACGATCCGGAATCGCCGGCACAAATGATCAAGGAGTCACTCTCATTGAATTACATTGAAATAACGGTCAATTTAATCAATGAACTGTTTCCAGCATCGCGTACCGTTAGCGGCAATCAGTTCGTTGATGGCGAGCGCTGGTGAACCTTAGGACGCAGGCCAAGCAAAGCAGTTCTCAATATTTCTCTAGGATCTGCGCCCCAATGAAAAGTCCTTTCGTAGTAGATATTCTTTCCATAACTCTCGCAACCCATTCTTGAATGATCGGAAAATCGCTCAGGTGATTATAAGCGACTTTCAGTGGGAATAGCAGGTTGAACGCTCCCGATGCACCACTTTCGTTCTGTAACATATAATCAACGCATTGACATATCGCCTGTGCGTTGCGGTACCGGTTTTCATGGTTCCAGAACACAAGCTCCGATGCCTCTGGAAATTGACTTTCGTCGGGAGACATACCTTCATCGAAGACGCAATAGTTGTCTGGCAATGATATCAACTGCCCCAGTATTGAATGCAATATCAAGTGAGTTGTGTTGAAGTAAACAAATTCGATGGCTCTTTCGAGATCAGAGAAGCATAGGAATTGCTCCAGTGTGTCATGGGCTAGTTCTGATGACCCGTGTACCCTCTTCTGTCTCCAGCAACTATGAGGATATATGAAGTTCCATGAGATTCGTAAAGAGCTGAGCTGTTCGAAAGACGCCTGCAACTTTTGGCTTATAAAATTTGCAGACACTGGGGAACTCTTCGCTTTGAAAACATTATCGAGGTCCTCCATCATGCCAGGGATGTCGCATAAAATATCTTGCAGGAAATCTCCAATCGTCTTTGACATGGGTTGCAACGCCCATGGTATATGCTTCCACTCATCTTGTTCTAGAAAGATGCGCTTTCGGTTGGCCATAGCACCGATGGACTAAAACACTTAGCAATAGGTCAGTTGTAAAGGGGGAAAGCTTACTATGAATGATCTATTGATCTGTAGAATGGGCTTTGCCGCGTCCACCTGGAATCCATAAGGTCCTGCTATTTCCGTCTTTCAACGTTAGCGAAATCTAATCAACAATTGGTGCACGGCTATCGTACCAATGCTGCGACACCATGACAGTGTTGTAGCCAGTTTGACATGGAATCAGAAGATATCATCTCATATACGCCAAGGAACAGCGCACTCCATATGGTGGTATGAAGGGGAGGCCTCGACGCTTCAGTCCTCGTCCCAAGATCGGCCTTCAGCTTTTGGATCGCTCTTCCATACAGTGCAGAGGCATGGACTCTCAGTTCAGGTATGCAGTGCATATTAGAGAAGAAGGCTTCTGCAACACATAAGCCTGACATACCTGCTGTTGAGTCTGCCTCGCTTGAGAAAAGATTGAGGATTGATGATCCGTCTTTGAGAGGTGACTTGACCAGTACAAACAAGTTTTTGACGAAGAACGATATGACTACTTCATTCTTAAAACCATGCAAGTCGATTGTGACAGGCATTTGCTTGAAGTCCTCCCCTTGGGTCAAGGCATTTAGAGACTGAAGGTGAGCATCTTGAGGTCGGATAGTTTTGGCAGCATCATGTAAATGGTTTACAAATACAAGATTGTCGTCGTATTGGCATGGATGAAAGCCTTTACTGCACCTCTGACAGGTTGGTCGCTGTTCATCTATGGTCATCAGCCGTGAACAGAACCTTGAGAGATAATGACATACCGCATTTGACCCTGCGTTTGCGGCACGTCAAGCATCCTTTACTGCGCCGAGGTTGCCTCCTTGGCTGGATACCCGATGCTGCGAAGCCTTTTGGCTGCGAAGACATGTCCTCGTCTCCAATGTTGGCATGTTGCAGTGAAGGACTACCATTTTCGCTTGTGAGGGCCTTTTGCCACTGGAAAAAGTGGGAAGAGGTCAAGGCGGAGTTATGAATTTCCTATTTGGATGGAGTATCAAAATTGGCAAGCTGCAGATGTTGATTGGTTCATCTGCCTCGCGAGTTGGCCTTCCATGCTCGGGCCTCATACGTCATCGAATTGATCTATTGGTCTCCTTTCCGACGCTGGTTCAGCTACACAACGCAGATACAAGATCTAGAGTTCTGACATGTCGTTCAAACCGGGTAGAACCCTTGTTGATAAACAGAAAAGGGGGCAGAATACCACCCAGTCAGTGTTGAAACTGGTGCAGCTTGATTGGTCTCTTCGGTAGCTCACAGTCCGGGTATCAAATACCCTGACGCTAACGCAGGGTGATGATGAGGGGAAGAATCAAACTTCTCGGCAGACACAAATGACAGCAGACTCGGGATACATGCAACTGCCTATCTTCTGCGTCCTATCTTATCTCTTATGCAAAGTATAAAGAAATAGTTCCAAAGAGTCAAGCATAAGATTTTATTACTTCCAAGCACATTTCGCGTTCACAATCTGACTTGTACGTGGATTAAATCTCCACTACCCTAAACTGGCCCACAGAAGGGAGGCTCAATTCATGAACCCTGATGATATGAACCACGGATCTGCAGGTGCCATTCAGCTTGCGTAACCCAATGCTATCTCAACAATGAAGCCTCCGTCCATCTAACGACATCGAGACCGTTCGATGGATGCATTTATCACAGTTTTTGACGATGCTTCCCAGGACTGGACTAGTGACACCACCGATCTAGCTTTATCAGCTTTAGCAGTAAAGCTCGGACTCTAGCATGCCAATCATTCCGAGATACAGAAGGCCAAATCGATATCTATGCCAAAATTTATCTTAAGGGATTTTTTTTACTCTATCTACCCTAATGTAGCACTAAAGGCCCCTTTAGGCTTCTAGGCAATATAATATTATTATATTAAATATTATTACTATAATACAGCACTATAGACTAAGGCCTATACTAAGGGCTATAGCCCTCTCTCTTATATATACCTATATAAGCCTATAGTATGCCATTTAAAGCCAAATTATTTACTTTTACTTTTATTATTATAGATTATACTAAATTCTGCCTTAAAACTGGCTGCAGCTATAATAAACTTTATATAGAATTAAAGGCCTTTAGAGAAGCTAGTTTTTGCCTGTTTTATTAATAACTACTTATTAAAGCTATTAAGGTTATTAACCTTACTATAAGCAGCCCCTCTAGGCCTAGTTTAATAACGATTTAAACTAAATAAATATAACTAATTCCTATTATATATATTAATGCTATTAATATAGCTATTAAGAGCTAGCAGTATAGTATTATAGTAATAAGCTATAAGAGTATAATTACTATTAAATTAAGGGCTATATTTTATATTATTTTAGAATACTTTAAGGAAGTTATTTTAGGCATTTTTATACTAAAGTATAATAAAGGAGTTAAAAGTAAAAATATTAAAAGTAAGATTATAGCCTTATTAGGCTTTATATTTTTATCTTATAATAAAATAGTTTATTTTATTATATTAAGCTGCTATAAAGAGTTCTTATTAATAAAGTGGAAGCTTATTAGTAGCTATATTACTGGTATATATTTAAATAGACCTATTATATATAGAGATGCTATTTATAAGACCTTATAGCTAAAGGACTTTTTTAAGGCAATAAGTATTATACTTTCTATAAGGGCTAAAGCTTTAGTTTTCTTTATGCTTTTATACTTTAATATATAAGATAATTTAGAAGATAGCGATATCTTATGGCCTAATAAGCAGGCAATTAAGTAGGTAGAAATTAAGATACTTGCTTTAAAGTGTATAATAAAGATTAAAAGGGAGATAAAGAATAAGAAGGAACCTATATAAGATAAAAGGAAAGAGAATAATATTAAAGCTAAAATTAAGGTTAAGGTTAAGGCTAAGAAGATAAAAGGTAAAGAAAAGAGATAATATAAAGATTTAGATGTATTTAAGGCATTTCTTTAATCTATAATATTAGATAAGGATTAAGGGGGTAAGGAGAATAAAGAGAAATAAGATTAAAAAAAAGCTAAAAGGCGCCCTTTATAATTAAAGGCCTTACTATAGAGGTTTAAGGAATAGTATAAAGCTAGCTTTTAACCTTATAATTAATCTTATCTTAATTAATATTACTTTAAGTCTTTTAGTTAAGTAGCTGTATATTAATATTATATACAGCTAAATAAGACTATATATAATTAATCTTACCTATAGGTGTTTTTAGAAGACTAATAGCTAGCTATTTCTCGCTAAGTATATATACTTTTAATTATACCTATAGATATAAGTATATAGAGAGCTTTAAGTTCTTAGGGGTATTTTAGGGAAAGATCTACCCTTTAAGAATCTTTTTATATACTATAATTATATCTTAGGGTAAATATATATTAAGATTAATATTATTATATTTAAAAAGCTCCTTAAGAGGCTGTAGTTAATTGAATGGTATTAGATAAGTATAACTCCTTATTTTGCGGATCTCTAGCTGATAATATAAGACTTAAGGCTAACTAGAAAGAATATATAGCCTATTATACTATTTGCAAATATAATGCAAATTCTATATATATATAAATTTAGAGAGTTCTATATATATAATTAGTATAAAAAGATATAGAATAGCAATTTGATTTAAAATAGAATTAGTAGAGAAATGCCTATTAGCTATAATTTTTCTAAAATACTTTTATAAGCAGTTAGTATATATATATATATATATATATATATATATATATATA